>NW_022436941.1:16027009-16038566 GCF_009761245.1 Sapajus apella | reverse complement strand
AAAAAAAAAAAAAAAAAAAAAAAAAAAGTAAATTTGGCTGATCACAGTGGCTCACACCTGTAATCCCAGCACTTTGGGATGCTGAGGCAGGCGGATCACCTGAGGTCAGGAAGTCGAGACCAGCCTAGCCAACATGGTGAAATCCTGTCTCTACTAAAAATACAAAAAAAAAAAAAATTAGTCAGGCATGGTGGTGTGTGCCTGTAGTCCCAGCTACTCGGGAGGCTGAGGCAAGAGAATCACTCGATCCCAAGAGGTAGAGGTTGCAGTAAGTTGAGATAGTGTGCCACTGCACTCCAGCCTGGGCAACAGAGCCAGACTCCACCTCAAGAAAAAAAAGAAAAGGAGATTGCTCCAATTATTCCTCTGCCTTCTTTGTAAACCTGCTCTCTGGAGGAAGCTCAAGAAATAACCAACTCTCTCCAGGATTTTCACCAAAGCACGTTGCTGAGCCCCTTGCTGAAGAAAGCGTATCTGTACCCACAGCACTCCTGGGTCTGTCCTTTGCTTTGAAACAGTCAAGATAGGTTGCACGTAGCAAAATAAAATGCCAGGATGGGGACATTTGCTCTGCCCAGCTTCCAAGTTCGCCCTCGTGTGCCATATGTCAGATTTCTAAGAACATTATTCATTTTTCCAAAAATGAACCTCGCACATTCATGGGACCAGTCAAGCTTCACGTCTCCACCAAAGCATTCTTCGTAACCAAGCAGACAAAAGAGAGTTATTGGGAAATGATCTCGTGCTCAGGATCCATGTCAGCAAATGCCTTATGACTAGGAAGTTAGTGTTACTCAGAGTCAGATGGTTCCTCTTTAAAACAAAGGTGCCCAGAAAATAACTGTAATCATGTATTTTATTACTTTGCTGTTGTGCTTGTATATTTTTAACCACTGCATTGAGCTTTTTGCACCTATATTGTATTTTATTATACCCTGAAGGTATCACTTAAGTGTGTATTTTCATTTTAGGGCATACGGTTTGTAGTTTTCAACAATTGAAACAAGTTGGAGTTGTAGTAAAGTAATTTGAGAAGAGGCCAGTCTTGGAAGTCTGTACTTCTAAAGACTTTGAGTTTGGGAAAAAACATTTGTTTTACTTATTGACTGTGGTTAAAAGGGCCATTACATTTGCTTGTTAATCAGTCATAATTTGAGAAAGGATAGTTTCTTTAAGAGCCTCAGAAAATGGCCCTCTGGCCACCAACATATTTTCCATTTTGGCTCTGTAATAAAACAGTATTCAGTAAATGAAAGACATTGGCATTTGTTTGGATTTCTTTTTTGAACTTTTTATATAAAACACTTCTGTTCCATTAGGATAATCCTATTTGACTTGCTTCTCTCAGTCAAAGAAAAGGAAAAAAACTATTATGAGGGAGCCAGGAACAAAGGATTTCCCACCCCTGGTCGGGCTTTTGATCCTCACATGGTCACAACCGGCCTCCGGCAGTAGCCAATAACTTCCGGCTTCAAAGGAGGGGAAGCAGGCTTAAAATGAATGCACCGCCCAATGATGCCATGAGGTTTGGGCTGGCAGATTGCTCTCCTGACCCCTGTGTACAATCACTTTCTGCCCTCTGTGATGGATACAATTACCACTGTTTTTACCTACAGAGAAACCCCCACTACTATTTTATGGCCAGTGAATTTGCCTGCCCGTGTCTAATACAGTCATGGTGTTGAACTCGGCCATGTCGCACTACGCTTGTGTTAATCAAAGAACAGGGGGCAGTGAGTTCCTTTTGTTCTTTATAAAAACACCAGAGCAGAAACCAACAGTTTGTCCAACAAGTCACTACAGCAAGATTTTAATAAATGAGTCTTTCTGCTGATGTAGCAATTGCTTTACACAGAAAAAAAAACATAAAAATTCCATGCTGCCCTGGATCTACACAAACAGGAAAAAAACATTCATAATTCTGAAAATTTTCTAGTTCAGCAACTCCATCGACTTTCAATTAGCCTCAGAAGCCAGGCCATTACCGCTGCCAGACTAGCTCGAGAACTCCCCAGGACCCTTTAATGCTTTACACCAGACCTTCTCCACATTTATTTATCTCTTTCTCCTTTCCCTTCCATACCCCTGTTTTCTCCTCTGCCTCCTCCAGTTTCTATTTCTTTATATACTTCTTGATCTACCACGGCTCAGTGATGATGGTGGGCAAGGATGGCTGCCATTGTGGTATTGGCAGGAACTAAGTTTACTTGGGAAGTCAGACAGAGATGCAATCCCCATAAACTTGGAGAAGGCATATTGATTCTAGACTATCAAACTCGACCTTTTTCATAGGTTGCACATGACAAGATAAAATGCCAGGATGGGGACATTTGCTCTGCCCTGTTCCAAGCTCACCCTCAAGTGCCATATGTCAGATTTCTAAGGACATTATTCATTTTTCCAAAAATGAACCTCACACAGTCATAGGATCACTCAAGCTTCCTGTCTCCACCAAAGCATTCTTCATAACCAAGCATACAAAAGAGAGTTATTGGGAAATGATCTCATGCTCAGAATCCATGTCAGAAAATACCTTATGATCAGGAAGTTGGTGTTATTTAAGAGTGAGATGGTTCCTCTTTAAAACAATGATGCCCAGAAAATAACTATAATCATGTTATTTTATTACTTTGCCATTGTGCCTGTATTTTTTAACCACTGCATTGCTCAAGGGAAATCTTTGCTCTTCTCTTTCATGAGATTTCTTTCTTTCTACCCATTTGCCCCTGTCTTTGCTACCCTTCTTTCAAACATTTGCTCATACCATTCTCCCTTGACAGAATGCCCTCCCTGAATCTATTTATATAAATCTACTCTTCACTTCAAAATACAGCTTAATTGCTTCTCTTCTTTCAAGGCTTCTATGATTAAAAGAGCAGGTAACTTTTTGGCCTTGAATTCATGTAGCACTCACTATCCAGAGCAAGGTTTTTATTCATGCAACAGAGCTTGTTTCAGCACCTACCATATCCTTAACATAACGCTAAGCCCTGCATTGTATGACATTTTCTAAATGAATAAAGTTTACTTTATCAAGGAAGAAAATATGCCACATGACACAAATATCTATATGACAGTGTAGAAGATGATGAGTGTCATGAAAGATACATAATTTTATAATTCAAAAGAAAGAGACAGACGATTTTTCTCCAGGGAAATTGCTTCAAGGATTTGCTTGTTGTGCCAGCCTAGAAGGAATGCTGATCTCTATCACATTAGTATTTGTGGCCCTGGAGTCACCCTCTTCCTTTCACCATTTGTTGCCTTTTAGATGCTTCCGTCTTGCCACTATCACTAGATAGGAGCTTGAAATAAACTGAAATCTTGCCTTATATTTTACACGGTTCCCTCACTACCTTTTACCTAATAGTTACACAGTAAATATTTTTTTTAACCCAACAAAGCCTTATTTAACCCCTACTGGTTTCCAGGCTCTGGACAGGATAGTTAAGGATGGCAGCCAACTTCAGCAGAGAGGGACCTGGCCAGGAACCTCCACTATGGAGATGAAGAATAAACTGAACTTTATAGATGAGTGACGGTTTACCAGAAGGACAGGGAGAGAAGTATTCCTGATGCAAGAAGAGGTTTTACAAAGGCCAGAAACACCAAGAAGTAGGAAACAGAAGTTGAGGCAGGAGAGGTCTTTATTTACCACACTAATATCTTACCCTGGAGCCTCTCACATGCACAAACAATTCGGAATCACTGCAGTGAGCCAAGATCGGGCCACTGCACTCCAGCCTGGGCAACAGAGTGAGACTCAGTCTCAAAAAGGAAAAGAAAAAGAAAAAAAATGCAGAATTAACTCAACCGCTATTCTTATTTTAAATGTGAAATGTTACAAATTTCACATTTAACATAAAAATTATATCATAAATCATAAAACAGAACAAAAATTCTATTTTCTAGTTGTAGTGTTTCCTTACATTCAATCTGATGAGATCTTCTAAGCCTATGTCTCCCTTAAATAAGCAATTTAGTTAGCCCATCCTAGGGTCACCACTTCTCCAGATGGTTAAAGAGAAATTAATTTAACAAACAGATGTTTTCTTACCAGATACAACACTGTCCCTTCCTAAAGAAGCATTCCAAGCTCCTTCAGAGCAGTCATATAAATTAGCACTCGCACTTGAAACTGTTAGTCAAAAAGCCTTTTTGGTAGGAGTTCTAGCCAATGGCTACTTCCATGTGGCTTCCCTGAGATTTACCAGGATTTCCAGCAGGAAGGGAGCAACCGTAAGAAATTTGATCTCCATAGCTGGAGTTCATCACCTCTTCATCACTGGCTACCCTTCCTCACTTCTATCCTTTCATGAAAGTCAAAAGTAAAGTTACTTTCTAATTCCAAAACGTTCTGGGGATTCCTGTCTTATAACTTTTGAAAACTTATGTTACTGAAAAAGTAGGTATTTCATTTAAAATCCCCATCTCTGTTTTAATAAATGCATTATTCCTAATATAATATCACATATTCTGGACATGTTTGTCTGTATCAGACTTATTTTTTCCCAAAGGCCATATGACAAGACAAATTTAAAATTTACGTAGGCTAGGTTTCAGAAGATGAAAGGGATTTGGTTTTAAAAGGTTACTAAGAAAGCTATTAGTAGGACAATTTCAAAGGTGGCTACTCCGTGGACATTTCTGTATTTTTTATTGGGTACAAATTGGACAAAGGAAAGCATTTAATTGACAAATTGGAGGGACTACAAATAAGTGTGAATTTTATGCTCCGCTAATAATCATATAAAACAAATTATGTGAAAATTTAGTCAAAGAGAAGAATGGAATATAATTTCAAGAAACTCTCCAAGTGATTCAAGGGATACTAATGACCACACTGAAAAGCAGGAAGTAAACATCGCACGTGGCAGAGCAGGATTGGAGTCAGATACTCATACAATGGATAACTATTTGTCGTTTTCCCAGTAACCCCATTCTCCAAGCTCCTACATAGAAAAGAGATCTTCTGTCCGGAGTAGCAATGGCCATGTTTTCATCAACTCTAAAACAACCCAATTTGATTCTACCCTTCACACAGAGGGTTGCTTATTTTCTAATAACAGAAGTTTCCCCTTCTCTCCTTTTCTAAGTTCTGTGCCCAGTTTTAGAGCCACAGGAAAGAATCAATTTACACCACTCAGGTGACAGTTTCTAGAAAAATCTGACTCCTCCCTATGCCATGTGTCCTTCAAGACAATCAGTGTGTCACTGAGATCTACAAAGATCCCAGCTAATCATCACTCCTGCTCTTCCCTGAGCAGCCCCTTGCTCCTGTCACTCACTTCCAAGCCCTCTTAGCACCAGCCTGGTTGAGACTGCTCCTGACAGCGGTGTACGGCACAGCTTCCTTCCCCACTACACCTGCCCTTCCCCATGACACTTCTCCAAGGCATTAGCTCACATCGACAATCACCAAGCAGATCTGCTCTGCTGCCAGCTATGCAGGGACAGGACTGAGTAGGAATCAATATATCCCACAGCCAACTACAAGACAAAGGGAGATCAACATTTCTGTCCTTTGAGAGAGTCAGGACACTGGGAAAGAGAGGCAAAGGGGCTGAAGGAGGGGAGCTGAATCTGACTAGGCTCAGTAGGGTGCCTTCGTGGAGTGCCAGCCCTGAAATTATTGTTCTTTCAAAGTCAGAGAAAAAATTTAAATGAGACAAGTTGTTCAATTTAGTCCATCTTCTCCATAGGGAAAAGTGGAACCAGCTTTGCCAACATAGCAAGTTCAGCCAATAAACTGGGTTCTCCCTGGCTTTGATGTTAAAGAGCCTATATAGCCATGGTGTTGGCAGTTTTGTCACACTTAGAGCTGGAGAGCAATCATTAGGGCT
The DNA here is from genome assembly GCF_009761245.1 of Sapajus apella. NCBI lineage: Eukaryota > Metazoa > Chordata > Mammalia > Primates > Cebidae > Sapajus > Sapajus apella. The sequence continues at coordinate 16,032,723 of NW_022436941.1, read as the reverse complement.
GTCCTCAGGGGAGTGGCCTGGGCTACCATATTGGAAGCAACAGGATAGTCCATTGATTGCTTTAGCTGTGGTCTTATGCTAGGAACTTAATTATTAAGAATAAACAGGAAGATTTCCTCAGCTCTCATGATCCACCATATGAGGGTAATTTGTTAGGAAAAAAAAGACATTTAGGAGCCTCTCTTTAGGGTCTCTTAGGCCCACATCATCCTCCAAATCTAGGTGAGAGGCTCCATTCAGGTGAATGGGCTAAAACCTAGGACTATAACCAGTCATGTCCCTCCACTCTCCCTCCTCCTGTTCCTCACAACTTAATTAAGGCCACAGCCAACATCCCTGTTGCCTCACCCAGAAAACCCAAGCCCTACTTTGTCTCTACAATTAGCACCTCCTATTCAATCTGTCATAAAATCCTATCAAATCTGCCTTCTAAAAGTCACCTGACTCTGCTCTTTCTCCCCTTCCTTGTTTCAACCCCAGCTTGGGCCACCATCACCTCCAGTCCATCTGCACAAGCCCAGAGAGGTATGGTCTTACAATGCAAAGAGAATCATGTCGCCCTCTTCCAGATTAAAATCTATCAATGCCTTTGCATTGGCTGTCATTAGGATAGTCTAAACTCCTAACTCTGGCCAACAAGGCTCTTCATGGTCCAGCTTTTGCTAGTGTTTCCAATCATATCTCCTTGTATTTATATTTCATCCCTCCACACACCAGCCCACCTCATCCATACAAACACACATGCAAACACATATACACTCCATGATTTAGCCACATTAAATACTCAGCTCTTTGAATGAACCACACTTTTTTCCTTACCGTGCTGAATACTTTTCCCTTACCTTGTAGGATACTCTTCCTCCTACTCATTCATTAGTATTTACTTTACAAGTCAGTTTCTCTGGGAAACTTTTCCTGAGCAACCGACCTGTATCTTCAGAGTTGTGAAAGAAGTTTCATGCAAAACATAATTATGATGGCAGATTGCATTCAGATGCATTTCATTTTAGTAGCATCTCCTATTTGCATACCTGGTAAGTAACTATGGAACACAAATGGCTTTTTATTCTTGCCTCTTACGTCCTCAGCATAATAACCTTCTTATGTAATTCTGCCTTCCTGGGAAATGTGGTGTCCTATAAACTCTCACTATGCAAACTTTGGCACTTTACAGGGATGTAAAGCAATTAATTGTGCATTCTTCTTATGAAACATTTAGTTGACTCAAATTGCAAAACAGAAGAGATGTGTATTTGATGGCAACTATTTACAAAAGGAGTAATACTTTTGCCACCAGATGATCATAATTGCACTTCACAAAAACTGGAAGATTTCACCATTATGTTGTTTTTTTTTTTTTTAAAGCCTCTTTGGTAAACACAGCCTCTGGCCTTGCAGCCTTCACTAGCTAGCTCCATTTGATTGCAATTGTTCATCTTCATTAAGAGCTTCACCTGTAATTGAGTGTATTCAAGAGAAAGCTTGGTGGGTATTTTAACACAACATGTAGTTGCTTTCATGCTGCAAATCAGAGATTCTATCCTGTTGATTTTGCTCATTCCTAAGTTATTTCTTTGACTTGGCCATTTGAATAAATTATATTTGGATCCGTCCTAAATAGAAGCCTAGTATCCAAGATATTATTTGATCAATATCTTAAGAGTTTAATGGTCTACATTTATTCTCCTCCATTTCCGTTTCACAGATATGTCTTAAACTTCAAAGGCCTTCCAAGTAACTCAGATGTACTATAACTTATCCTATTACCTGAAAAAGATGGCTCACTCACTGAGGTTTGGAAATATTTAGCTCTATAGAGACGCAAAGAATACATGTTAGGCTCTTTCAAGATGCACAAAAGAGACGTGCTCAGGTTACTTGTAAAAAAAGGTCACGGGATTTCTCGTACATGTTTATTAACCAGAGTTCTTTTTATTCCCTCTTCATTATGGTAGAGGCTCCCCTACCAACCTCACTCCCTGGACTCTCTTTTCCTTATTCAAATAGCAAGGCTCATGGCATTCACTCCCTCAAGGGAGGGTTACTGCAGTAAAAAGCAAAGAAAAATGGTCTGTATGGGTAGATTTTCAAGTTTCTAGTATCCTGAGAGGAAGAGCCAGAAATCAAAATACATGAAAAAGCAAAAGGAGTAAGAACTACTGCCCCATCCCCTGTGTATACACCAAGGGTGGGGAAAGAAGGGTGCTAAGGGAAGGAACCAAAGGAAAGGGACATAGGGAGGTATGCAATGAGAAGCAGCTTGGAGTAACCATGAGGTAATAGTAACATCAGATCCCTGAGTTGCCTGGCCTCTCCTCCTTCAATATCCCCTGTATTGCCAGCAGCAAGCAGCTTCTGGGGGACTGCTCACCTCTGCAGACTGTCTAGTCCTTACCTGCAAGCAATGCAAACCCCCTTCTCTAAAGAGCCGTGCTGCCTCTCCTTCCCTCATTGCACCCCACAAAGACCTTGCTGTGACCACAAGCAGCACATCCTCAGTGACCCTCTGGGAGAACAATGCCAATCTGGCCCCAGATACTGTCAGTCTCAACAACGTACCCAGTTTCAATAAGCCTCGAAGAAGGACAGGGACTTGGGTACGCCATGGGGAGTAAGAAGGATGGAAAGAAATGTCCCTGCACCTGTACGTGGATGCAACTGAGCTTAAGCTTCCTCAAACCTCACCTCCTACTCACCCACAACCCCCAAGCCAGGCAATAGTAAAACACACTATTAGATAAGAATTCACAGGAAAGCCAGGAAGTGAGCACATCATCCCAATTAAGCCCGGCCAAGACTCACAGAGGCCAGAATATCATTCAAGACACAATGCCACCAAGAGCAGCTGCCAAGCCATCTTGTCCCCTCAGCAGCTAACTTCTGCTGCTGCCCACTCAGGTGCTGCATGAGAGTGGGTAACGCAGCTACTCTTCCTGTAGCTGAGTCTCTAATTGGTCTCCTCCTGCTGTAACCAACTAATGCCAAGAGTCTGAAGTTCCAGCCACTCGAGTGACAAACTGACAAGGCTGGTTGGTTAGCTCATGAAGAGCTGAACTGAACTCTCAGGCCACACTCCTTTTAGGTCACAGGTCAGCCTATGAGTCAGCTGCCATTGGAGAGAACACCTGCTACTGGTGAAGTCCAGTGAAGCCAAACCCAGATGGAGGACTGTGGTGCGGTGACTATTCTGAGACTTCACAGAAAGAAGCGAAGTAACTGGCAAGTGTTTTCCATGCCAGGCCAGGAAAGGGTGTTGGGATTAAAATGCCGTCTGCACTTTCAGTTCCTAAGACACAAATCCCAAGGGTGAATTAATCTAGCCAATGTCACACAATTCATCTGGAACAAAAACAAATGGATCCTACTGTTGTAGAACTAAAAATCCACAAGTATAAATTGAGGGGCATACATAACACTTGTCAAGTTTGTCAAAATTCCAATGCCATTTTTTCCCGATGTGTCCAGATAGAGATATGGTAGAACTGACCATGCAGAAGGCACAACACCTGAAAGGGAGATGACTTGGATCTCCAATGCAACCAAGAATGCATTAAGGAGTCCATGACAGGAGGATTGCCTGAACCCAGGAGTTCAAGATCAGCCTAGGCAACATAGTGAGTCCCTCTTTCTACCAAAAAAAAAAAAAAATTAGCTGTGCATGGTAGTGTGCACATATGTAGTCCCAGCCATTTAAGAAGATGAGGCAGGAGGACTGCTTGAGCCCAGGAGGTTGGGGCTACAGTGAGCCATGATGGCAATGCTGCACTCCAGCCTGAGCAACAGAGAGAGACCCTGTCTAAAAAACAAACAAACAAACAAACAAACAAACAAAAAGCATTAAGGAACAAGGGCTAACTCTCCTGGACTAGCAGGTTTGTAAGTCCTTGGGCCTAGCCAACAGCATCTCCCTCCCACTGGGCAGGAAGGAGAGTACAAAGGCTGCAGCCGGTCTACCAGCCAAAATCACTAGTGTCTGGGCCCATGTGCATTTGTGAAATGGGCTGAATACTGGACTTTGCCAAGTGCTTCATGTCTATGCAGCGCTGTCTTTAGTTGCCTTTTCTGTACTGGTGAAAGACTGGGTACGTTCATGCCCAAGGATATGAACTTAAACTATTTAAGATGTTTTACAGCCATTTCTGTGATAACTCCTTGAACACACACCCAAAAACCATAGATTCTATAAAATTGCATGCTATACATAATAGGGCTTTGGGGGAAAATAGTGTTGGGACAAAATCTACCAAACTTTGTCACTAAGCCCTAAGAAAAACAATAACAACTCTCACAAATATACGGCAACAGTTAACTTCCTACCGGCATTAGCACCCAATGCTACAATCAGTTGATCATTTGCATCTTAACCTGAAACTCCTGCTTCTTCCTCAATGAAATAAGCTCTTGAAGGCATGATGTGCTTCTAACAGAGGCCTGTTTCATCAAAACCAAAAAATATATCCTTTGTTTTAATACAGAAAGAATTTTTTTTTTTTGCTTTTTTATCTACACTCTCAGCTTCCTCAGATAGCTTAACACACTGAAAAATATCATAGTTCTTAAAGCCAATAAATCAGTCATGGCGTTAAAAATAGACCAAAAGAGTAGAATGGATTCATCTCTTTGTACTTTCTATGAAGATATGCATTAGGTCTCTCAAATTAAAACCAGAGCAGAAATTCTTCACAGCTAGCAACCAAAGATGCAGGTAAAATCCAGATGAAGGAATAAGCATCCCCAGAGCTTTTATCTCATTAAAATAAATAAGGAAAAAAGACAAGGATGAGGGAGGTGAAAGGAGATGAGATCATGTGGGTTCTGTCACATGAACACTGATGGTGAGCAGGTGAGGATGAGGACTTTTTCATAAAGGAATAAGGTCCTCGCCATAAATTCAAATTCATTGCCTGCTGTTTCTTGTCCATGTTCCTTGTCAAATCACCTCCTATGCCTCTGTGGTACACACCCGACTATAAGAATCACCCATCTAGTCTAACCCATCAGGCACACATAGGTCAGCTCCCATGCAAGAAACACTCCCTCAGGTGCTATCTCAGCACCAAGGAGAGCTCCAGGCCGATTGTGATACAGGCCATTTGTGCTTTTCCTTCTGAGCAACTAAGAAAAATCCAGTCCATCTCACTCCTTCGCTTAGCTTTTGGTGTGCATGTACTCCAGGATTTCGGTTTCCTATTTCAATAAATTACGTCATTCCTCTCCCATATCAGGCAGGCTCAGTCCCACCGCATTTCACCAGAATGCTGTTCCAAAATATGATCCAGATCCAGGCTAGGGTAAAACATAAAAGAATTCAATTTAGAGAAACAATGAAAGGGTAATGTCTAACTGAGAATGGAAGCTATGGTGACCCATGTATGCCCTGCATATGTTTTAGTATGTATGCATGCATATGTGTAAAATCAATCCTCCACTCACAAAAGCCATTTTATGGGGATAAAACTGTTCATCTTTCATCCAACAATTTGAAATTGAGTTATTATTAATTATACACTAGGCAGGTTTTCTCTCAGTTGAAAACATGAGCAATTGAAATTATAATAGAAGCACACCCACATTAGCCTTCCATTGTACTTGTATCGACACCTATTTATTTCTTCATGAGACTTGTTTTTCTCTTCCCCTTCAAAAAAAGAGAACTTGAAAATAAAATAATGGCATAACAGAAAGTAAGCTGTGATTTAGGTTGCCTTTTTATC
>NW_022436941.1:16012789-16026999 GCF_009761245.1 Sapajus apella | reverse complement strand
TAATGGCATAACAGAAAGTAAGCTGTGATTTAGGTTGCCTTTTTATCACTTTTTATTTCAAAAGAATGATCTGGAACAAGGAATACTTTTGTGAGGGAAAACAGATGATCCTCTAAGAGGACACTCATTGGGGTTTCTCTCTCTCTCTCTCTGTCTCTCTCTCTCTGCCTCCTTCTCACTTCCACTGCCACCTCCTCGTTACCTCAATCCTTAGGGCCAAGATGATTCTGCCTGAGCTTATGTAAGTCCTTGGAAAATCGGAATGCCAGTGAGCTATACTGGATCTACCTAATGAAAAGATAACACTTGACTGAGTTAAAGATGGAGACACTTTAAGAACACAACTTGAGGTGCTAGTAGGTTCTCCCAAATCTTCTGTAGAAAGAGTAGTATTTAAATGCTTAATCAAAGTTGCAGAGATTTACCAGCGAGTAAGAAAACTCAACAGGATGCCCCACTAATGCCATTTTCCCTGAAAACCCCACAGTGCTCATCCTTGTCACCTGCATATGTAGCATTTCTACAGGTTCATGGGCTTATAAATTTAGCCATTCAGCTGGTCAGATTTTACCTTTGTTTACTGAGACCCACATCCACATGCAGCTCCAGTTCCAAACCACTTATCATCTGATATCCAGCTGATCAATTTAAATGACCATTAACTTCTCTATAGTTGTGTTTCTAATTATAATGATGCTGAAACACTTTGAAGATTGTCTTGAATTCTTTTGCACTTATAGCTTTAACTTTCCAAATCCCAATTGTGAAAGTCTGTCCCCCAGAAAAGGCCTATGGAAAATAAAGGAAAGATAGAAGCAAAGAAGTGGGGTGCATTTTCTAAACTCAAGGACTGGTTGTGTTTGGAAAGTCTGTTTCTCTCTTTTCTGAAACACAGAAGAGCCAAAAAACGATAAACAAACCAACAAACAAAAATCAGGCTGGCCAATTTATTGCAAACTGGAGGTAGTGTAGGGGTTGACAGAGGTGCTTGGCTGGAATGATGGACAACATGGAAGGGTGCTCAGGGACGCAATCAATAGATTACCTCCTGTTCCCATTTGTGGTAATTGTCATATAATAGCTTGTTTAAGTCTTCTTGCAGGCCTTAATTGCAGACTGGGTTCTCACCTTTGAACTATAATCCCCTAGTTTTAATTGTAAACAATAAATTGTCTTTCAAATGCTTCCGCTTCTCTTTGCTTCCATCCTCTCAAAATTGAATCTGCCTCAGCTTGACATCTAACAGAAGGTATAGCAGTGAGGAGAGAAGCCAGCGCAGACCTTGGAAGTGACCTCTGAGCTGAGCTTCAGTAAATAAGGAATGCCGACAGAAGGATCTAGAAAACGTTGCATCAACAAACAGCAGCCAGTTCACCTACCTCTAGTGGCCAGTTTCACTCTGACCTAACTTTCCCTCCACCTTCATCCTCTCCTACGTAAAGGCCTCTGGGGGAGGGCAGTATTGGTCATCTAAACAACTAAGTTTCCCAGAGCTTGTGCCAGGTATTTCTTTTTAATTGCTTAAAGGCCTCGAGAAATAAATGTTATACCACTGAGGTCCTTCAACTTGTTCTGGTGTGAGTCAAGAGCAGATCTCTCCCTCCACTGTGTCCCCTTCCTATTTATTCCTTTGTATATCATGCGGAGCCATTAATCACTCCAGCAGCAGCTCCTTCTCATAGGAGATGTGGGAAATGATAATGTTTTATGTGAGTAATTAATCCTGTGGCAGATGTGGAGTTTCCAAGACTACTACCATTAGCACATTGATAGGCTTCGGAACACATCTTCCAGCACTGGTTAGTAATGATTTTAATATGCTAATACTATGTTACTCATAAACAACGAACATTCAGTCCTTAAGTTTTACATAAGTGCTATTATTTGCAGAGGCTTTCTTTCCAGAGAAGACTGGTGATGAGGTTTTTATATTCTTAACGCTGCTGTTGAATAAACAGTGTCCAATTAACATACCAGCTGGAAGTACCCCATTTCTCAGTTCTTTTTCTTCCTACAGTATTTAACATTTATTTGTAAAGTGAATAAAATAATTCAGAGTAAAACTAACACCCATTTGGGAAAGAGAAAACAGGAGTTCTAGGGTGGATTATTTTTCTAGCAATGTGGCTTTTGGTCTTGGAAATTAGAGCTGCAAAAGGAAATGCCGGAAAAAATACCGGCTGTATTTAATAATTTTAAAACATTTCCTAAAAATGCAAAGCTGGTGTATACCCCGTACTCACTTTGCCTGGTGGCCGCTAAGTAGTTTTGTCACAGGGTAAGCTTGTGTTCTTTGATTCGCTGTTTATCCAGAGCTGACACAGTCCACAGTCTGAAGCTTGCTTTATTATTTCCCCCTAGTTTAGGTAAGGTAATAATCCCCAGACAGTCACAGTACCTTCTGTCTACCTTTCTTCTTGTCACATTTTCCTCTCAAATATGTTTTAGTATAATAATAAATTGCTATCCACAGTAAACGTGCTTCATCATAATTTTGCTTCATGCTGAATTCGTAAACTGGCCACAGTCATTGACGGGCGGTCTGTAACAGCAACAAAACAGAGCTGCTGCAGAAACTGACTCAAGGTCAAACCCTCAGTGTTAGGTAGCACAAAAGCACTGCCTCTCAGAGAATGCTGCTTCTTATCATTTCGTGTGTAACGTGATAAAAGGAAATGACTCCAGGCATAAGAAATAATTTTTGTAACCAAGAGTATTTTTTTTAAATAATCATTTTAATCAAACAAATTGGGAAACCATTTTCCTGTGGGTTTAGACAGGGCACCAAAAACAGAGGGCAGAGGGTACCTCAAGAAACTAGATGAATGGATTCCAGCATGGTCAGCTGCTATCAGTCATTCCTGTTAGGCCAGCACCTGCAAAGGAGAGCTTCATTGGAAACTTCTCCTCAGCAACAAATACACAAACCACACAAACGGAGGGTTTTGTTTGATTTGTTTAGGCAGCTATGTTACGTTTCATGAACAAAATGATCTTTTAGAAATATCATGGAGACCAATCTTTTTTTTTTTTTTTTTTTTTGAGATGGAGTCTCACTCTGTCACCAGGCTGCAGTGCAGTGGCATGATCTCAGCTCACTGCAACTTCCGCCTCCCAGGCTCAAGCGATTCTCCAGCCTCAGCCTCTCGAGTAGCTGAGATTACAAACGCACACCACTACACCTGGCTAACTTTTGTATTTTTTGTAAAGATGGGGTTCTGCCATATTGGCCAGGCTGGTCTCCAACTCCTGACTTCAAGTGATCCACCCACCTCAGCCTTCCAAACTGCTGGAATTACAGGCGCGAGCTGCCGCGCCTGGCCCAATCATTTAGATACACTGCACAGCAATGCCGCAGGCACAACACAAATGAGAATCCTACTCCTCCCAGGGAAACAGGTAGGAGATAGCGTCCCACAGGCAAGACATTCCTCTCTGCCGACTGCAGATCCCGGAAGATGCTCCTTTCTCTTATCCCTATTTCCTTTGTCTTTTAGTCCAAGGAAAAGGCACTGACATTTGCTGAGTGTCTACGAGTGTATCCCATAGCCCAAGCACTCTCCACCCTGATTTAATCCTCAGAACAACGTTATGAGACAGGAATCATTTGCTTCATTTCAGATGAGCCCCCGCAAGGAAAATTAAATTGTTCCAGGCCCAGAGATTCAAATCCAGTGTTGTCTGGCTCCAGACTCTGCTTTCATTATTTCCTCTTCTCATCTTCTCAGCACCAACTGTATTTCCTGGAAACTATTCTTAAGACTACAGTATGATAATGTGATTCCTGCCTTGGAGGAAGTCAAAGTTTAGCAAACAATTTGAAGTTTATTCTTGATATTATCAAGAAATATTTTTGCCATACAATTTGCCAGAGCCCATTTAAATTCAAATCTTCATTGGTATAATCAAAATTTCAAAATTATAGTCAACTTAAAAGTTTGGATTTTTTTCACTCCTGTTTTTAGTAATTCTTCTCTTGAACAGAGTGAGAGGAGTGTGCCACTGTAATGAGATAATAGGAGCATTCCCCCGAAACAGGTAGAAATCTTCTGATGAAATTCATCAGTTTTAGTGACTTAACTATAAGCATATCTCAAAGACTGAACTGTTGCTCTATGTTATACACCTAAAAGGAAGTAAGATGCCTGACTAATGACGAATTAGAATTACATTATACCCTCTGCACAGTTAATTCTTGCCTTTACAAATTCTTTTCATTGCATTGGTCTCATGTGGATCCTGTGGACTTATGTGAGACCTGCAATCCTCTTCTTCTATCGGTCTATTAAAGGCAGTTGGCGTTGCATTTCATTGCCATGGGCTTTAGAAAATGTACAGTCATCATCCCAAGATGAGGTTTTTACATTCTTTCACTCACCCTCTTCTTAGCACACTCAAATTTCCTTAGTATGCTGCTTCCTTAATTTAGCAAATGATGATTGTGTACCCACAATGTGCTAGGTAACGTGCTAAGAAACAGTGATAAATAAAGCTGACAAGGTACTTTCTCTGGTAGAGTTTATATTCTTTTCCTTTTTTTTTAAGACAAGGTCTTCCCCTGGGCAGGAGGTCTTGCCCAGGTTGGAGTACAGTGATGTGATCACGACTCACTGTAGCCTCAGCCTCTTGGATTCAAGTGATCCTCCTGCCTCAGCTTCCCAAGTAGCTGGAACTACAGGCACACACTACCATGCCCAGCTTATTTGTTTATTTTTGACAGAGAAAGGATCTCCCTATTTTGTCCAAGCTAGTCTCAAACTTCTGGACTCTAGCAATCTACCCACCTCAACCTCCCAAAATGCTAGAATTACAGGCGTGAGCCACTCAGCCCAGCCTAGTTTATATTCTATATCGGCAAATATATTTAGTAAAGAGCAGGATAGTAAATATTTTAGGCTTTGTGGATCATACCATCTCCAATGCAACAATTTGATTTTGCCGTTGTAGCACAGCAGCATCCATAGACAATAGATAATTTACTAAGACAGCAGTGTTCCAGTAAAAGGTTATTTATAAAAACAAGCAGTGAGCCAGATTTGGCCTGTGGACCATAACTTACTGATCCCTCTTCTATTAGAGTCCATGTTGTTACTGGTCTCGCTTTTTATTATATGTATTATTAAGGTAAACCTGATATTTTCAATTAAACTTTTTATTTTCATATAATTATAGATTCACATTAAGTTGTAAAAAATAATAAGAGGAATTCTGTACACCTTTCTCCCAAGTGGTAATATCTTTAGAAACTATAGCACAGTATCACAACCAAAATATTGACACTGATGCAGGCAAGGTACAAAATATTTCCAATATTACAAAAATCCCTCATGTTGACTTTCCATAGCCACATCCACTGCCCTCTCTACCTGCCCTCCTTAACCCCGGCAACAGCAACCACTAATCTCTATTTCTATAATTCTATTTTTCTAATTTCCTTCTCATCTCTATAACTTTGAAGGGTAAGAACACACATTTTTCCTTATGATTTCTGTTAACATAGAACACAAAGTCACGTCTTACTCTGCAGTTAGATTCTAAAACTGATAAATGAGTTAAAACTTAATTGTATATAAGAAAACTTAATCTTAACAATTCTTAGAAAGGCACCACTTTGTAGATAACACGTGCCAGCTCATTCGAAATAGAGTAGAGCCTGCACTTCCTTCAGCGGTAGACCAGATGGCTTTGTCTCTGTTGTGGCACCTACTCATATTCAGATCATGTATCTTTAGTCACTGGAATTGCATTCAGCACTTCAAGAAAAGAAGCATGTGGGAACTGAGGCTACCAAAAAAACACAACAGCTTCAGCTTCCTATCTCAAGTGCTTTATGCCTTATATGATGTCCATTGAGTAGAGTATCTTCTCCATCCCTCACTGTTTTCTTTTGTTCTTTAAAGCAAAGCACATTATGCAATATACTAAATATATTATTGAATTTTTTTATTATCACTGGAGGTTTTACAATATTATTCACTGTATTACAATTACAATTGTAATACAATCACTGTATTACAATTATTTGCAATATTATTCTTGGTAGAGCTCATCTGACTCAGTAGAAATAGCAAAACTGCTGTCTGCTTCTATGTAAGTTCCATCTATTGGGTTATACTACTTTAGCCAGCTGGTGTCTTACAACTGCATCTGTTACTTAAAAAATAAAATTACAAAACACTCTTTCCTTTAGTAGACATTATATAGCTTTGTTATTGTAATTTTGGGCACACTGCATGAAGACTGCTATCTAAAATTGGGCATTTGTTTTGTACATTAAGAAGACAAATAGGTTTGATTCTTGTTTTATTTATTTTTTATCTTCCATGCAGTACAGAATGCAAACATCTATAGAAAGAATCAATTCTCTCCAATACTAAGAGCTTTGTGGTCTTTTTTTTGACTTTGAAAGACCTTGGCTACTGTAAAACAAATCTTTTTTTTTTTTTTTTTTAAAAAAAAAAAAAAAAAAAAAAGCAAGCATTATTGAAAGGGAGCACTCTGGTATGCCAAGTTTTCACCCAGGGGGAATTTTTACAGTCAAGTTACAGCCCTCTTAAAATAAGGCTATAATAGAAAACACCAGTAGACAAACAGTAGTCACTTTAGAAGTTGTCTTTAATAGCAGTGTAAGCATTGGCTATTTCTTCCTGGGAAATATTTGGAATACCTAAATGTGTTCCATCTTTACTCAGCCATGCACCTTCTGAATAATTTCCTAGTACAAGTGGAGGTTTGTGACTAGGAGAACAGCATGGGCTGTCTGGAATGCTTCCTCAGATTTCTGCAGTAAGCCTATGCCCTTCACATCAGTTGCTCTTAACATGAAAGAGACTTGATTTAACTTTTGCCCAGCAGTACACCCTTGGACTGCTATGAAATGGAAGCTTATATTCAATGCATGAGCTTCTGCCTCACAGTCTCAGCTTTCCCCAGGGAGCGCGAAGCCCTCCCTCCTCAGCCTTTGCCATGCTTGGTGGTTGTGGCCGTTTCAGCATATATCTCAGGCTGCCTTATAGAATCATTTCTGGCGCACATGTCCATTTTTCCCATCAGATTCCATGCTCCCAAGAACAAGAACATTATTCTCTACAGCATCCAGTACAGAGCTTGGCACATGGTAAGCGCTGAAACAGCGTATGTCAGAATAAAGCCCCTGAGAGATGTTTACTGCTGTAAGTGAAAAAGGTCTGGGATATCAGATCTTGGTAATACATAGGACTAGGGACACACTGATCCTGGGTAAACTACAACAACAACAGGTTTTTAATGTAGTGAGGGGAATATAAAAAAGTAAGAAAAAAATTTAAAGAGATAAAAAGGAATAAAAAAGGAGTAGCAAGCTGAAACTGAAGCCAGATAGGTGAACAATATCACCAAATCTGGAGTTATCTTAGAGTAAATTTCAACAGTAGCAGAGGACTTGGGTGGCTAAATTTTGTCACTGCTGCAAGTTGAGGGAGCTGAATCTGGGCAATATGCATTAGTATGAATCCTCCAAAAAAGCTAAAGAGATCTAAGGTTAGAAGCACCCCACTGCCAGCTCCAAGAAGGAAACAAATTCTCTCGGAAAGAAAGTATTGCCAGTTTAGTCTCACATGATTCCTAGAGATTAAGTTGAACAAAATAGGAGCTCACAACAGCAACACAAGGAAATAAATTATCAACCACACAAGAAAATAATCAGCTATAAGTGAATTTAACAGAAACAAAAATCCATAAAGTTAGGGTATTGATGATTTTACTATTAGAATAATTCTAAGATAGAGAATATAAAATAGGTATGACATATTTCTTAAAAATATATAATTTTTCAAAAACAACTTTTTATTTATCAAGCAACAAAAGACCTTATAAAATTATCAGACAGATTTAAATAAAAATCAAACCAACTTTTAAAAATAAAAAAATACAAGCACTTAAATTTAAATCTCAAAGTATTGGACAGTCGATTATACACAGCTGAAGAAAAAATTAGATAATGGTGTAACAGATATTGAAAAGTTACTCACGAACAAATGGAAGTGCGCGGCAACACACCTCCCAGCCCACCGGACTCCGCCGCCATTTCCTCACCAGGCCTAACGGTTCGGCCAATCCCAGCGCGCATCCAGAAGGACCGAGGCTCCGCCAATCGGAGGCCGCCGATTTCGACCCTTCGCCTCAGCCCGGCCCAATCCAGGCCCCGGCCCCGCCGCCCTCAGCCCACCCCCACGACGCCCTCTCTCCTCCCTCTTTGTGCGTCTCGCGCCGCCACCGCCTGCCGCGTGAGAGGACGGGCTCCGCGCGCTACGGCGGCGGCGCAGTCGGGTCCCCTCCCCCCGGGAGACTTGCAAAGGAGAAGCCGTCGCCGAGGAAAAGCAGCTACCGGTGCCGGTCCCCGGGGGCGCCATGGCGACCAGAGCGAACGCACGCCGCTGGACTTCCCAAGTAAGAAGCGGAAGAGGAGCCGCTGGAACCCAGACACAATGGAACAGAAGACGGTGATTCCGGGAATGCCTGCGGTTATTCCCGCTGGACTTACTCGAGAACAAGAAGGAGCTTACATAGTGCAACTGCAGATAGAAGACCTGACTCGTAACTGCGCACAGGAGACCTGGGCATCCCCCCTAACGCTGAGGACAGGTCCCCTTCCCCTGAGCCCATCTGCAATAGCGAGGGGAAGCGGCTAAACACACGAGAGTTCTGCACCCACAAAACGCTGGAAGAGGAGCGGCACAACCTCATCACTGAGATGGTTGCACTCAACCCAGATTTTAAGCCACCAGCAGATTACAAACCTACAGCAACACGTGTGAGTGATAAAGTCATGATTCCACAAGATGAGTACCCAGAAATCAACTTTGTGGGGCTGCTCATTGGGCCCAGAGGGAACACCCTAAAGAACATAGAGAAGGAGTGCAGTGCGAAGATTATGATCCGGTGGAAAGGATCTGTGAAAGAAGAGAAGGTTGGGCGCAAAGACAGCCAGATGTTGCCGGGAGAAGATGAGCCACTTCATGCCCTGGTCACGCCAATACAGTGGAGAACATCAAAAAGGCAGTGGAACAGATAAGAAACATCTTGAAGCAGGGTATCGAGACCCCAGAAGACCAGAATGATCTACAGAAGATGCAGCTTCCGGAGTTGGCTTGCTTGAATGGGACCCTTCTGGAAGGCGACAACAGGATCTTAAGACCCTGGCAGATTTCAGAGACCTGCAGCATTACCAACACCACAGTTTGTACAAAGTGTGGAGGGGCTGGCCACATCGCTTCAGACTGCTAATTCCAAAGGCCTCATTATCCCCAATCAGCTCAGGATAAACCACGGATGGATAAAGAATATTTGTCCCTCATGGCTGAACTGGGTGAAGCGCCCGTCCCAGCATCTGTGGGTTCCACCTCTGGGCTTGCCACCACACCCCTGGCCAGCGCACCTCGTCCTGCTGCTCCCACCAACAACCCACCTGCACCGTCTCTCATGTCCACCACCCAGAGCCGCCCAACCTGGATGAATTCTGGCCCTTCAGAGACTCGGCCTTACCACGGCATGCATGAAGGTGGTCCTGGTGGGCCCGGAGGCAACCCCCACAGCTTCCCACACCCGTTACCCAGCCTGACAGGTGGGCATGGCAGACATCCCATGCAACATAACCCCAGTGGACCCCCCCCCTTGGATGCAGCCACCACCACCTCCGATGAACCAGGGCCCCCACCCACCTGGGCACCATGGCCCTCCTCCAGTGGATCAGTACCTGGGAAGTACGCCTGTGGGCTCTGGGGTCTATCGCCTGCATCAGGGAAAAGGTATGATGCCGCCGCTGCCACCGCCTCCCAGTGGGCAGCCCCCGCCCCCTCCCTCTAGTCCTCTTCCCCCATGGCAACAGCAGCAGCAGCAGCTGCCTCCGCCACTCCCTCTGCCCAGCAGCAGTATGGCTTCCAGTACCCCCTTGCCATGGCAGCAAAATACGACGACTGCCACCACAAGCGCTGGCACAGGGTCCATCCCGCCATGGCAACAGCAGCAGGCGGCTGCCACAGCTTCTCCAGGAGCCCCTCAGATGCAAGGCAACCCCACTATGGTGTCCCTGCCCCCCGGGATCCAGCAGCCTCTGCCGCCTGGGGCCCCTCCCCCTCCACCGCCTGGTTCCGCCCCCTCCTCCTGAGCCTCCCATGGACCCTTCTAACTTTGTCACCGTAATTGGCATGGGGGTGGCCGTTATGCTGCCCTTCTGGATGCCTCCAGCTACCCCACTGCCTCCACCACAGAACTAGACTAGTTTTTTAAGAAAGTATATAAAGAAGGAAAAAAAAAAAAAGTTACTAAATGCAGTGCAGAGAATAGAAAGCATAGAAAAGACTTAGCAAGAAGACGAAGAATTAGTTAATTGAATTTTTAGAAGAAAAGAAGAGAAAGAATGGAGGAGAGGCAGTATTTAATGGTAGGCTGGGCGTGGTAGATCACACTTGTAATCTCAAGACTTTGGTAGGCCAAGGCGGGTGGATCACCTGAGGTCAGGAATTCGAGACCAGCCTGATCAACATGGTGAAGCCCCATCTCTACTAAAAATACAAAAATTAGCCAGCTGTGGTGGTGGGTGCCTGTAATCCCAGCTACTTGGGAGGCTGAGGCAGGAGAATTGCTTGAACTCAGGAGGCAGAGGTTGTAGTGAACCAAAATCGCGCCATTGTACTCCAACCTAGGCAACAAGAGTAAAACTCTGTCTCTAAAAAAAAAAAAAAAAAGTTAAGATAATGATTGATGATATTCCATGACTGATGAAAGGCAATAATCTTCAGAAAGAGGATGCAAAACTCATATCAAATATCATAGATAAAACCAAATCTACACCTAGGCGTATTGTAGAATATCAAACAGCAGAATACCAATGACAAAATAAAGGATTATAAGGCACAGAGAGGAAAAATGCAAATCACTCACAGAAAAACAATTAAAAAGAGAAGGCTCTCAAAAGTAGTAGTGAAAGCTGGAAGATCGTGAAAGAATGCCATCTGAATGCTAACGTATACAACCATCAACCTGAAACAGGACATTCAGCAAAATATCCTTTAAGAATGAGGATGGCCGGGCGCGGTGGCTCAAGCCTGTAATCCCAGCACTTTGGGAGGCCGAGGCGGGTGGATCACGAGGTCAAGAGATCGAGACCATCCTGGTCAACATCGTGAAACCCCGTCTCTACTAAAAATACAAAAAATTAGCTGGGCATGGTGGTGCCTGCCTGTAATCCCAGCTACTCAGGAGGCTGAGGCAGGGGAATTGCCTGAACCCAGGAGGCGGAGGTTGCGGTGAGCCGAGATCGTGCCATTGCACTCCAGCCTGGGTAACGAGAGCGAAACTCCGTCTCAAAAAAAAAAAAAAAAGAATGAGGATGAAATAAGGACATGTTTAAATAAGCAAACCCTGATATAGTCTAGTCAGCAGACTTTCACTAATGAAACTTGTATGTATTTCAGAAAATGAGAAAGCTGCCCAATACAGGAGAAAATGAGAAAAATGAAACTGGAAAACATGTATGCAAATTTAAACAAACATTTCATACAATTATAATGTTGCTAATGTCTGTTGTGATTAGATTAAAAACTAAAATAATGAACAAAAATAAAAGGTGTTTTGGAGACTGGTTCTCAGAATAGCAAATATTTTAAGTTTGTATATGGTTTTGAAAGACATCAGGATAAGACTAACTTTGGACTTTGGTAAGTCCAAATAGTTGTTGTGGTCCAAATACATAGTAATATTTCAAGTGTAGCCACTGCAAAAATAGGCAGTCCGAATAAGTGGAAGGAAAGATAGAGTAAGAAAATAAACAAATTCAAATTTGCACAAACAGAAAGAAACACAGAAAAGTCAGGATACAGAAAACTACGAAGTAATGTAAGAAACACAAATTTAAATGGATTACTAATGAAAATAAATGAAAATAATTTCGGTTGTCCAGCCAAGGGATACAGATAGTCAGATTGGGTGGGAAAACATTGAGCTATATGCTAGTCACAAAATAAAGTTTTAAAATGAGTACACGGCAAGATCTAAAGTAAAAGGATGAAAGTTGATAAAGTTGAAAGTAAAAGAAGAAAAAATACGTACAATCACAATGAACCAGTGAAAACAGGGTTAAATATATCACTTCAGGAAAAAAATGACCTTAAGCAGCATACATTTTTTCAAACAAAATGTGTTACCATGGTAAGGGCTCTTCTCAAGAGAAACAAGTAAAAATTCAAAAAAGTGCATGCACCAAATAGGGACTCAAAATGTACAAAACAATAAAGTGATAAAATTACAGATTAAAAGTAACAAATCCATCATTATAGTGGAACATTTCAATATATATCTCTCCATAATTGGTAGCTGAAGCTGACAAAAGAACGGTAAATATGTAAAATTTAAAATCACAATCAACATGCTTGACCTAAAAGATGTAAATAGGATGCTGTACCCAACAATTAGAGAATATATAGTCCTCTCAAGAACACGTGGAACATTACAAAAAAATTGTTCACACAGAAGCCATAAAGCAAGCACCAACAAGTTTCAGATTTTAGCAGTAATGTAATCCAGTAGGAAATGAATAATTAGGCTAGGCGTGGTGGCTCATGCCTGTAATCTCAGCACTTTGGGAGGCCAAAGTGGGCGGATCATGAGGTCAAGAGATCGAGACCGTGGTGAAACCCCGTCTCCACTAAAAAATACAAAAATCAGCTGGGTGTGGTGGCTCGCACCTGTGGTCCCAGCTGCTCAGAAGGCTGAGGCAGGAGAATTGCTTGAACCTGGGAAGCAGAGGTCGCAGTGAGCCAAGATCGCGCCACTGCACCAGCCTAGCGCCTGGTGACAGAACAAGACTCTGTCTCAAAAAAAAAAAAAAAAAAAAAAGAAAGAAAGAAATGAATAATTAGAAATAAGTTATATGAGTTTTTTTTTTTTAGTTCATATAGGCATTTTTAAGACTTTAAGTAATGCATAAGTCAAAAACACCATAACTGATATTTTTAAATGCTTACAAGTAAATGATAACTTGAGAGAGGTGCACTAGAGGAACACACAAATATAAACTAGAAAGTGGTAGGAGGTATTTGCCACACACATAACCAAATATTGATTGGTATTCAGTTTATATAAAGAAGTGTTGTTGGCCAGGCGTGGTGGCTCACGCCTGTAATCCCAACACTTTGGGAGGCCAAGGCAGGTGGATCACGAGATCAGGAGATCGAGACCATCCTGGCCTCCTGGCCAACATGGTAGTGAAACCCCATCTATTAAAAAAAAAAAAGAAAAAAAAAAAAAGAAGTGTTGTTAACAAGACAAGAAACCCAATGGGAAAAGATATGAACAGGTATTTTAGAGAGGAGGAAACAAGACAGGCAAATGAACCTATGAAAAGGGCTCAATATCATTCACAGTCAGGGAAACACTAATTAAAACACTATGAGATACCATTTTTCATTCATTAGAACAGCAAAAATTTAAAAACCTTGACAAGAGTAGAAGAAGAATCTGCCATTCACCTAATGAGAATATGAATTATTATAACTACTTTGCAATGAAATTTTGTATTGTTTGGAAAATTTGAACTTGGCAGCCACAAATTACAGTGCCAAGTTATGCTAGAGGAACTTTTGCATGTGTATACCTGGACACATGTACACAGTTATTCACAACAGAACTATTGTAGCAAAAAAAATAAACCAAACAAATTAAGGATATGGACAAATTGTGGGTTTATTCAGACAGTAAAAATATGCTGTTATGAAAATGAACTAACTCTAGCTAAGTACAAGACCATGGATGAGTTTTAGAAACATCACGTTGAATGAAAAAAAGAGTAAAGTATGAAAAAAAATGTATTATATTTGAAATCAAAGCTAAATATATAGTAATAAAGGCATATGCGTTGTGCATCTGTGGTTAAAAGTTATATTTAAAAATGGGGAGGGGGGCCGGGCGCAGTGGCTCAAGCCTGTAATCCCAGCACTTTGGGAGGCCGAGGCGGGTGGATCACGAGGTCAAGAGATCGAGACCATCCTGGTCAACATGGTGAAACCCCCGTCTCTACTAAAAATACAAAAAATCAGCTGGGCATGGTGGCGCGTACCTGTAATCCCAGCTACTCAGGAGGCTGAGGCAGGAGAATTGCCTGAACCCAGGAGGCGGAGGTTGCGGTGAGCCGAGATCGCGCCATTGCACTCCAGCCTGGGTAAGGAGCGAAACTC
>NW_022436941.1:15952798-16012689 GCF_009761245.1 Sapajus apella | reverse complement strand
AAAAAAAAAAAAAATGGGGAGGGGGAGTTGAGAGTTGGGGAAGAAAGTAACTGTTAGTGGGTACAGTGTTTCCTTTTTTAGTGGTAAAATGTGCTAAAATTGATTGTGGTGATGGTTGCACAACTCTGAATGTTCTTTAAAAAAAGTTGAACTGTATACTTTAAATGGGTGTATGGTATAGGTGTGGATTATATCTCAATGAAGCTGTTTAAAGAAAAAAGCAAGGGAATGATTAAACAAAAGTTTAGGAGAGTGGTTGCCTTTGATAACGAAATGATGGAGATCAGGTAATTTCGTGGATTTTTGTTGTAGTATTATTCATGCATATAAGTGTATGTGTATGTATATCTTTCCGTATTTGTCAAATATCATGCTGAGAAAAACAAACAAATTTGCATATTTCCCCTAGAGAGACTTTATTTTGAGCTTCCAGAAATTCACATGCAGCAAAGCCCCAACTCTGTAAAAGTGACTCACACCAGAATTCTTATATTTGGAATAATCGAGTTTGTATAAACAAAGCGAAATAAATTTCAAACACTAAAACTCTCTGGTATACAGATTTGCCCATTATAATTCAAAACTCTAAATATACTCTAGGAGTAAAACAGAACATAAGGACACTTATATCATCGATTTGCCCTTGGAAATATTTTTAAAGTGAAGCTGACTTGTATAATACCTCTTTAACGTGAATGTTTCCTTTCCATTGGATTTGAAAAAAATAAGTAAATGCCTTTAACTTTTATTTAAGAGTTTTCAGGTGGCCTGGAGGCATGAAAACGAAGACTGCACTAATCTGTCTGAAGTTCAGCTACAAATTCTACAGTGTTTCACTCTTTTCTTTTCCCAAAAATGAAATTATTTGACAAAGGAAACAAAATTATAAATATTGGGAACAATCATATCTAAATTGTATAAGACTAAAATTATTGTTAAATTATGTCACCCTTTGTGTCTTTGATTTCTATGTTCAGAAGCAATAAGAAATGTTGCTTCTAGGCCAGGCACGGTGCCTCACATCTGTAAATTCAGCACTTCGGGAGGCCGAGGTGAGAGGCTTGCCTGAGTCCAGGAGTTTGAGACCAGCCTGGGCAACATAGAAAGACCCCTGTCTCTACAAAAAAATACAAAAATTAGTCACGTGTAGTGGTGTGGGCCTGTAGTCTCAGCTAATTGGGAGACTTAGCTGGGAAAATCAATTGAGGCCAGGAGGTAGAGGCTGCAGTGAGCCATCATGGCACCACTTCATTCCAGGCTGGGTGACACAGCAAGACCCTGTTTATTCACATTAGTAAATCTTATGTTATCATTTCAGCACCTTTGGACCTTATACAATTGTGGCTTTTCTTGTCATTGCCAGAATTTTACCTTACAGATCTGGAAATAAACATACACTTTGTGAAATACTGTCTTAAGAAGTCTTCACTACCATATTCTTTTCATGTACACATTTTTTTTATTATTTTTTTAAATTGCATCATGTACACATTTTTTAAGTGCTGGGCTAATCTCAAGTTGATTCACATTAGTAAATGTTATGTTAATCATTTGAGCACCTTCAACAAAGTCTGTAAGCTCCAAACCTTTACCTCTTGCACTAATCAAATGTCTTAAATTCTACGCAAAGAGATCCAGTCCTTTTTCAAAGCCAGTTCTGTCTTTCAGAGTCCCCTGTTGAAGTGCAAATGCTGGCTGGGCAGTGTAATCCCAGGACTTTGGGAGGACAGAGTGGGTGATCATTTGAGACCAGGAAGTTCAAGACCTGTCTGAGCAATATGATGAAGCTGTCTACAAAAATTCAAAAACAGCCAGGCATGGTGGTATGTGCCTGTAGTTCCAGCTCCCAGGGAGTCTAAGGCAGGAGGATCACCTGAGCCCAGGAGGTTGAAGCTGTAGTGAGCTATGATTATGCCACTGCCCTCCAGCCTGAGCAACAGAGTCAGACACTGTCTCAAAAATAAAGTACAAATGGCCTTCAGAAAGCAATTACCTCATGAGAGCAATTTTGCATGATTAACTGTCAGCTGAGCGCCGGTCCTTGGCCTACAGAAATCTGAATCAAGAGAGGCCATCAGCAGAGAGAGGAAAAAGGCAAAATGGGTAAGATGCAGATGACTCTGGAAGTAGAAGAAAGGAGGCACATATTCACCAGGAGGAGAGAATCACAGAAGACATTGCCAAAGAAAACCACACTTCTCCATTTCACAGTATTTTGGAGCGTTGATAATTTAACAAAGGAGCTAAGAGACTTGCTTTGAATGGCAGCAGAACAAGACAATTTTGTAGCAAGGCGTCCAGAAACACCAGGTCACAGGTCACCAGTTCAGCTGGCTCCCACACTATGATTTTGAAACTCTCATAAAAAGTGCATTAAGCAGAACAAAAGTTTATTGTCCTATATTACTGTACACAGCATTTCTAGAATAATAGATTAGATGCCTCTCGGAGCTTAGAGAGAGAACCATATGGATGAGAAAGATTCCCCACTGATACCTGATACATGTCTAGACTCCCTGAAGCAACTTAATGTACATCTTGAGATTCAAGCTGAGAGAGGTTTTAATATTTATCTTTCTTAATTATAAAGGTGATACATTTTCATCATGAAAAATGGAGAAATTGAAAATGACTGTAAAACACCATTTCATATTCATCAGATAGGCAAAAATTTAAAAGCCCAATAATAGCAAATGTTATTCAGAGTGAAAAGAAATAGAAACTCTTTTATACTGCTGGAAAGAGTAGATTTTAGAAGAACCACTTTGGCGAGACCTAGTAAAATTGAAAAATGCGTATACTCTTTTTTATTTTCTTTTTTTTGAGATGGAGTTTCCCTCTTGTTGCCCATTGCTAGAGTGCAGTGGCACAATCTTGGCTCACTGCAACCTCCACCTCCCAGATTCAAGAGATTCTGCTGCCTCTGCCTCCCAGGTAGCTGGGATTACAGGCATGTGCCACGATGCTGGGCTAATTTTGTATTTTTAGTAGAGACCAAGTTTCACCATGTTGGTCAGGCTGGTCTTGAACTCCTGACCTCAGGTGATCCACCGGCCTTAGCCTCCCAAAGTGCTGGGATTACTAAACATGCATCACCGCACCCGGCCGTGTATACTCTTTAACCCAGATACTCCACCACTAGGTATTCACCTTTGAAAAACTCACCCTTTTACACAACAAAACATGTACAAAGATGTTTGTAGTAGCACTTTTTATAACAATAAAAGTGTGAAACCAATCTATGTATGCCTCAGGAGGGATAGGCATAAACTGTAGAATAATATATAATAGTCAAAATTAACAAATTGTATCTACAGATATCACTATTATTAAAAACATCTTGCTATATTTTTTAAAAAGCAAATTAGAAAAGGATATGTACAGTATAATGTCATTTAGCTATAATATTAACACATTCTACAATATAAAGACATATCATTTAGGATACATACATAGGTGATAAAAAATACAAGACGTATTTCAGAATGATGCACGTTATATGGGTTAACTTAGGCTGCCAGTGACAAGAAATCTAGTGATAGTGGGATAAATACATTAGAATTACATTTGTTTGTCAAATAGAAGTCTAGGGAAGTTGCTTACATTGAGATGGCAGCTCTGCAGGCATGAAGAAAACAGAATTTTTCTACCTCATAGCTCCACCATCCATAGCTCATAACTTCTATGCAGTGGTCCAACAGAGCGCCTACCATGATAGCCCTACTCTAGCCAATGTAAAGAAGGAAGCGGAAAGAGAAGGAGCCCTTCTTTCTTTAAGGAATCTTCCAGGATGTTGTACATATAATTTCTACTTTAATCATACTTCACTGCCAGAGTTCACTCAAATGGCAATATCTGGGAAATGCAACGTTCAGATACCAAAAGAAAACACCCGGGCGCAGTGGCTCACGCCTGTAATCCCAGCACTTTGGGAGGCCTAGGTGGGCAGATCACAAGGTCAGGAGTTCAAGACCAGTCTGACCAATATGGTGAAACCCCGTCTCTACTAAAAATACAAAAATTAGCTGGTCGTGGTGGCATGTGCCTGTAGTCCCACCTACTCGGGAGGCTGAGACAGGAGAATCGCTTTACCCTGGGAGGTGCAGAGGTTGCCGTGAGCCAAGATCACGCCACTGCACTCTAGCCTGAGTGACGAAGTGAGACTGTGTCTCAAAGAAAAAAAAAAAAAAGAAAAGAAAAGAAAAAGAAAAAGCAGTGATTACTTCTACAAAGTGAGGTGGGGGAATAGGAGAGAGGAGTGAAACTAAAGTTGTTACCTGTAATGTCAAATTTCTTGTATGTTTGAAAGAGAGACTAGAGGCAAATATGGCCTAGTATTAGCATCTGTTTAATCTTTGTGATTGGGGGCATAAGTATCATTTCTATGATTTCTAATCTTGTCTGTTTCTTTGAAATTTTCATAATTTAAAAGAAATTTTTTAAAGGCATGGAAAATATAGGAAAATAACTGTATAGAAAAACCATTGGCCATAGTTCCCCCATACACATTACACATGAAAATATCAGAGTTAACATTCTGGCAGCCAGGCCTTTGATCTTTTTCCTATACATAATTTTACACAATTGTGTTTTTAATATTTACATATTTCTGTAAAGTGGTTTTTAGTTTACTTCATCATAAGTGTTTCTCATAGCTTTTGAATTTCAAAAATATATGTTTTTTGTTTTTAGATGGAGTCTAGTTCTGTTGCCCAGGCTGGAGCACAGTGGCATGATCTCGGCTCACTGCAACCTTCTCCTCCTGGGTTCAAGTGATTCTCCTCCCTCAGCCTCCCGAGTAGCTGGGATTGCAGGCATGCGCCACCATGCCGGGCTAATTTTGTATTTTTAGCAGACAGTGTTTCTCCATGTTGGTCAGTCTGGTCTCAAACTCTTAACCTCAGGTGATCGGCCTGCCTCGGCCTCCCAAAGTGCTGGGATTACAGGCATGAGCCACCAATCCCGGCCACATGCCCAGCTAATTTTTGTATTTTTAGTAGAGATAGGGTTTCACTGCATTGGCCAGGCTGGTCTTGAACTCCTGACCTCATGATCTGTTCTCCTCAGCCTACACAAGTGTGGGATTACAAGTGTGAGCCACCACGTCAGCCAAAATATATAATATTTAATGACTATCAGGTAATGTCATGAGAATTAACCCCTTATTGTTGAACAAGATGATTTTATAAACGTTAAATAAACTTTATTATGAATTTTCAATGTACATATTTCATCTTCTATCAATCACTTTGTCTCCAGATACTATTAATTTTAAGATAGAAATAGTTATTGGTGTTTCCCATTCATTTAGTTATAATTCATCCCAGAAGCGGTTTTTGTTTTGCTAAGCGATTCACACTGGTCTTTTGTCCAAATTTCTTAGAATCGGTTGAAATCCCCTGAAACCAGAGGTTACCTCATATATTTTCCTGACTCTCCTGGAACTTCTACTGATTTTATGTGAGCCCACAAATATGACAGAAAAGCATATCAGGGGACTCTGGCCCTTGGGAATAGTAAGAGCCCACAGTACACTGTGTTCCCATCTCTGCAAAGCCTGAGCAATATTTTGGTACAATTGATGAATGTGGCCAAGGTGCTCATTTTTTTTCCAAATGCTAAGTTCAATTCACTCTCACGCATGCTCTCATGCATTTTTAGTAGCCTTCCATTTAGACAATGCATAAAAGATACCTTCCAAAGTCCTTTAATAGATCACGCTTGTCATGAATGCATCCAAATGTACTTTAGAACTCTGTCTAGATACTCTTGTGTGCCACAATTTAGTGATGCATTTTTAATCTAATTCAAAAAGATATTGGCCAGGCATAGTGGCACATGCCTGTAGTCCCAGCTACTTAGGAGGCTGAGACAGGAGAATGGCTTGCGCTCAGGAGTTTGAAGCTGTAGTGCACCTGTGAATAGGCACTGCACTCCCACCTGGACAACACAGTGAGACCCAGTCTCTTAAAAAATATAAAATAATGTATGTATATATATATTACATATATAATAATTACTACAAATTTTGAAAGAACCTACTCAAAGAAAAGCTTTCTAAGAAATTCCAAATTCATTCATTCATTCAACAAATGCTTATCAAGCACTCAATGGGCTCCACTTCTGGCACTACAGAAATGCACAGACTAAACATGGGAAGTGAATATGTAAGTAAACAATTAAGACAATGTGATTGGAGACAGTGGCTCATGCCTGTTATCCCAGCACTTTGGGAGCCCAACGTGGGCGGATCACTTGAGGTCAGCAGTTCAAGACCAGCCTGGGCAACATGGTGAAACACTGTCTCTACTAAAAATAAAAAAATTAGCCAAGTGTGGTGGTGCACACCTGTAATTCCAGCTGCTCAGGAGGCTGAGGCAGGAGAATCGCTTGAACCTGGGAGGAGGAGGTTGCAGTGAACCAAGATCTTGCCACTACACTCCAGCCTGGGCGACAGAGTGAGACTCCGTCTCAAAGAAAAAGAAAAAGACAATGTGACACCTGAGAAGAGTAAGAGCAAGTTTGGGAGTATTTGTTTCAATATGTTCATGTGAGTGTGTTTGTAAAACAAAGACCTGGCCATTTTCTTTGATTCTTTAATACATACTTATTAATCAAGTTTACTAAGAGAAACATGCAGACTCACAGGTTCTGCCCAGAAATTCCATGGGAGCCAGTATCCCTTTCTGCAGCCTCTTTTTCTTCTAGCTATTCACAACTTGCTGTTCCATCCTCACCATCTCCTTTGTTCTTTGTGGATGCTAACTACACATCCCTCACAATCTCATTCTTGGGGGATTCCTCTTTCAGGAAACCTTCTCTGAGTTATGTGATATCCCAGACCTTTCTGGTATTATCTCTGCTACACCCCCAGCAGTGGTTTGTAGAGGTATTTTACAATAAGAAGTACACAGAGGCCAGGCACAGTGGCTCACGCCTGTAATCCCAGCACTTTGGGAGGCCGAAACGGGTGGATCATCTGAAGTCGGGAGTTCAAGACCACCCTATCCATCCTGGAGAAACCCTTTCTCTACTAAAAATATAAAATTACCCAGGCGTGACATCACATGCCTGTAATCCCAGCTACTGGGGAAGCTGAGGCTGGAGAATTGCTTGAACCCAGGAGGCAGAGGTTGCCATGAGCCAAGATCGTGCTATTGCACTCCAGCCTAGGCAACAAGAGCAAAACTTCATCCCAAAAAAAAAAGCACATAGAACAAATTGGATAAACTGAGATCATGGCTGCATCTGCACTTACTCTACTCAGATGACACATTGTTTTCATTGTTTTTTTACATATCCACCTCCCACACTTTGTGAACACAGATCATGCTTGAATTATCTTTAGCCAGGTTTTCAAAAATGGACATGGTAGATAAAACCTACAGTAATGACACAATAAATACTTGTTGAGTGAAAGAAAGAATAAATCAATTTGTGTCCTTCTAGCTCCCCCTTAGCAGAGTGCTGAGCATATGGTTTTCAATAAATTGTCAATTGATTTCCTTTTGTGGTATAAAATTATGAATGTATCACCAGAAACTTTTAAAGTAGGTGTTCTTTTTCTAATGATTTAGCTTGGTAATTTTAATATATATTTGATTAGATAGAGAATGTTTAGCAGCGCATTTTCAGAATTGGTGGTCACATCAACGTTCCATTTTGAGATGATAGATGCAAAATTTGGTTTAAAAAAAATCTACGGCCCAGTCCAGGTTTCCCAGGAGGCTCACCCATGACAGGACCCATCCACGGATGCCCAGTCTACTTGAAGAAGGCAAAATGGTCCCTGAATGTGTCATCTGACGGTCATTTTTCTTAGACACAAGGTGCAGCTCGTTACAAGATACCCAGAAGACAAGATAATGTCCCAAACTTCATCCCTACAAAAACTACAACCCTTCTCAGAAAGAAAAAGATTCTTCTTTTCCCCTCCTGCAGGACTCAGTTTTGTTCCTTCAAAAGTCCTAGTTGAGGTCCTCACCCCTAGTACCTCAAAATGTAACTGTATGTGAAGATAAGAAGGTCTTCAAAGAGGTAATTCAGTTAAAGTAGGATCACCAAGTGAGGCCCTAACCCAGTATGACTGTTGCCCTTACAAGAAAAGGAAATCTGGACACAGACTTGTGCATACATAAACGATGACATGTGAATATAAGGGAGAAGACGCCCATCTATAGCCAAGAAGAGAAGCCTCACCAAAAACTAACCCTGCCAACACCTCAATATCAGACCCTTCAGCCTCCAGAACTATGACAAACTAAATTTCTGTTGCTGAAGCCACCTGGACTGTGGTACATTGTTATGGCAGCTCTAGAAAACCAGTCCGTCTCCAGTGGAAACTCTCCATGTGATCCTCCTGCAACCTGCCTCATTGTCCGTGTTACAATGACAAGCTGCTTGAGACCTCCCAACACAGTTTACTAAATGGCCTAACAGGAACCTGGAAGTTAACATATCTGCCCCAACCAGCTTAATTTTCCCCTCCCTGTGGGGAAGCATCACTGGACAGCAGCTCCTTCCCCTGCCTGGCCCTGATTCCCTATCATACAATGTTACTGTTTTTCGGTCATAGCATTAAGTTGCAATCTATAATTACCTTGCTTTTTAAGTTGTAATCTACAATTACCTTGCTTTTTGCCTAACAAGAATGTAAGCTTCATGAGGGCAGAGCCCTGTCTAACTCATGCCTGTATCCCAAAGGCCCAGCACAATGCCTCCCACAGAGTCATAGATACTTTTGAATGAGCTATTATTTTTGTTTCTTGAATTTCCTAGGTAAGCACAAGCTCTTTTTTGATATACTAATGCAAAAATAGATTATTTTTTTCTTCATTTTCAATTCATTAAGCTTTTGGAATACCCAGCCGAGAGACCTAGACTTGACTTCTTTAAAGAAAGCCAAAATGAAAGCAGTTATGTCTGGCTCCATGTGCACTAGCCTGCCTGACAGCAATAGTTCATAATATTTTAAATGATGGAGGTTGGGCGAGGGAGGGAATCAGGATGGGAGACCCATCAGAAGAATGATATTGCATTCAGAGGAGTGTTAAAAATGAAGCATGTGTTATAAATAATAAAATACACCCAACTGTGCATATTAAGTTGTAATTTGATCTCTGGCTCCTTCTGACATTGATTAAACCACTCAAAGCTTCCCTCTCATGGTTCCGATGCCACATCTGACTAACCTCCCTTAGTGGAACGTCTACCTCCTTGTTATTAGATGAAATCAGTTCTACATAATTCTGTGTGTGTGAGAAATAGGCAATGAGAGCCACATCACATAAACTGGACAACCGAGATTCTGCTTAAAATTACGTTTCACCATGTACGAAGATGTGAAAATGTACTTTGCAAATGAGGCACAACGCAGCAGTTGGAGCAAGTAGAGTTTCTGGGTTCTAGATTACTCCTATAAATTCAGTCAAATGTAAAAGAAAAGTGAAGAGCAGAAGCTGTGTACATCAAGTACACAGGTCCTGTCGCTACTATTTCCTCTATTTGGTATTGACTTAAACATTTATTTCTTAAAAAGAAACGGTGTTTTCCAGGTGTAATGAGGATGCCTGGACCAGAGTGGAGGAAGTGCCGCTTCGGGTGTCCAGGCAAGCCTTCTGGGCTGCTCTGAATTCCATGGCATGCCTTTCCAATCTTCAGCATAAAATGGCTCTAACAGCAGAAATATCTGCTACTGGTTCTCCCCATCTGACCAAGTAAATTCACTGGAATTATCTTGAAAATCAGTCTTGCTGCTACTAGCTCCACTGTCACTCAGGGCTTCTCAGTCACAGCAGAAGGCCAGGGTGAGCTCTCTGCCTGGGATCTGAGCTTGGGCAGGGGTTTCACCAGGTACATGGAGAATAAACACGAGCTTACTCTTCCATCTATCCACCAATTCCTATAAGGTTCCAAGGTCTCCCCTCCCTTCCAGGTATCTGGTTTGTTCCCTTGGGAGCAATAGGACATCTGCTGAAGCTACCGAGTGTGGTGACTGGTTCTGCCCCAAAGCACTTAGCTAAATTAAGGAAAGGGAGTCTCAGCAGCCTAAAAATAGCAAATAGAACATGGATTTTTTTTTCTCACCCCCTTCTCCCCTTCACACCGGTCACTTTCACTTCAGAATGTTTTCTGCTGACATCAAGATAGGGAACTATCTAGGAGAAGAGGGTCAGCAGGCAAGGAGGAGAGAGGGGAAGAAGGAAGGAGGCAAAGAGAAACAATCTGGGATGAAAATCCTAGACAGTGGGCCAGCTGGGGGTCATGGGTCCCTCGACACACACAGACGGTCTTGCAAAAGCGTTGCCCAACCCAAGCCAGCCAGAGGTTCCTGAAATTGACAGGCTAGATGGTCAAGGGTAGCTTGTGACCTTCATGCCAAAGCAGCAGGAAATCAGACTCACACTTGGATTTTGCTACTTTTCGACGAACTTCCATCAGGAAAAGGATCTGGAAGTGCACACAAAACAGCTATTAACTAGAGTTTATCTGTGAGGGATGGGGTGGGAGGTAGAGGAAGGGATTTAGACTTTTGACTTTACATCATTTCATTAAAAGCAATAGAGTTATAACTGGTTTTTACTTCCTTTTGTGATTTTGAAGCTTTTCATAAGAAATGATTTGCTAGTACAATTTTTGGAATTTATTTTCATTTTTAATTTTTTTATTTTGAGACAGAGTCTCGCTCTGTCACCCAGGCTGGAGTGCAGTGGTATGATCTCACTCACTGCAGCCTCCATTTCCTTGGTTCAAGAGATTCTCATGCCTCAGCCTCCTGAGTGGCTGGGATTACAGGTGCGCACTACCACACTTGGCTAAATTTTGTATTTTTAGTAGAGATGAGGTTTCACCATGTTGGCCAGATGGGTTCGAACTCCTAACAAGTGATCCGACCACCTCATCCTCCCAATGTGCTAAATTATAGGCGTGAGCCACCATGCTCAGCCACTGATGCAATTTTTAAATAAAGAACTATTTTTAAAATGCTTTCACAGGCATGATCACATTTAATCTTCTCCATACCCCAGTGAGATGAGCAAGGTGGCTATAGCTCAGGATTCAGAGTCAACCAGCCTTGGGCTTGATTTCTCTTTTCAAATCCACCAGCTATGGAATCTGAGGGAGGAATCTGAACTGGTACCACAGATGTGATAATAGTACCTACTATGTCAGTGTCTTAGTAGAATTCTGTCAGACACAATTTTTTTTTTTTTTTTTTAGGCAGAGTCTTGCTCTGTCCCAGACTGGAGTATAAGCACACTGTCGTGATGTTGGCTCACTGCAACCTCCGCTTCCTGAATTCGAGCAATTCTCCTGCCTCAGCCTTCCAAGTAGCTGGGACTACAGATGTGCACCAGTATGCCTGGCTAATTTTTGTGTTTTTAGTAGAGACAGGATTTCACCATGTTTGCCAGGATGGTCTCGAACTCCTGACCTCGTAATCTGCCAGCCTCGGCCTCCCAAAATGCTGAAATTATAGGCATGAACCGCACCCGGCCTTAGATACAACATTTTAACCCTTATAAAAATACTTGGCACATGAGAAGCACTCAGTAATTAGAAGTCATCATCATTGGTCTTGCTATTATCGTAGTTATTAGCATTATTATTATTGTTATGAGAGAATTTTAAGAACTAAGTTCCGGGGTAACACAGCTAGCAGTGGCTTAGCAAAAACCAAACCCAAATTTGTTTTGTGGCCACCACATGGCAGGGGATTAAACAGGACTGTTCGTATTACCCCCATCTTGAGTTTCAGACTGGAACAGGACAGCTGGAGCCCTCTCCAGAATCAGCCTTAGAGAGAAAGCCTCATGAGAGCCACAGAGATCTGGACATGGGTCAGCTCAGCCCCAAATTCTTACTGATCCAAATGACAGATGTTTTGGAACAAATAATGCTATCAAAACAACTTTTGGGGGAAAAAAACTGTCTGTGCCTAATGGGCAAAGCTGAAGAGAAAGGTTTGAAGGAAAATTAATATTTATGTGGATACACCTAAAATACCTTTTTTTTAAAGACATGGTCTTGCTCTGTCACCCAGGTGGGCATGCAGTGGTGCAATCACGGTTCACTGTAACCTCAACCTCCTAGGCTCAAGCAATCCTCCTGCCTCAGCCTCCCAATAGCTAGCACTACAGGCACACACCACGATGCCAGCCACCGGCTAATCTTTTACATTTTTTTGTAGAAATGAGGCCTTGCTGTTTTGCTCAGGATGGTCTTGAATTCCTGGCCTCAAGGAATCCTCCTGTCTTGGCCTCCCACAGTGCTGGGATTACAGGTGTGAGCCACTGGCCAGCCTTAAGTAACTTTTCACTAAAGATTTTATTTGTATTTTTGTTGCTTATAAAGAGAAATGGCAACAAAAAAGTAGTTTGAATATTCCTCAAGTCGTCACCAATTTAGTGTCAAAGCGATTCCAAAATTTACTAGTATTTCATTGCACTTTAAGGTCCCTTCAGTATTTTTATTTTTATTTTGACAGTGTGATTGATTGCATCTTCTTAAACATCCATTACATCATTCAGATTGAGGTCTAACCTATGTTTCAGATCTTCTCGGTGTTTCTATTAGGGCCTTAAACAGTCTGCAAAGGAGATTCACGGTGATTCCACCTGATGCCAGGCAAGAGAACCAGGGCTTAGCAGGGAGGGCAACGGGGGACTCGCTGACCCTCGTGGGCGTGTCCTCCACTTGGAGCTAACACCTGGCGCTCTCGTTCATTGTGGTTACTGCTGACCCCTAATGTTTGCATGGTGTTGAACTGTTTACAGAGCACATCCTTGTACATTATTCCCCACCATCCTCTCCACAATCCAATGAAAAACAAACAATATCAGCTCCATTCTCAGCTCAAGAAACCGGAGGCTCAGCAAATTGAAGTGATTTTCTCGAAGCCATGAGGCTAGTACAGAAAGACATGGCATGAACTCCACACTGGCTCCCTCTCCTCTACACTTCGAATGTTGTTTACACCTCTAATTCTTAAAAAAAAAAAAAAAAAAAAGGGAGTTTTTCCATTTAACCTCTCCATGCTCCAGTTCCACCACCAACACACTCTAATGCCGCTATACACTCCTCCTCCAAAACCATGAAAGCTCAGGTAATAACAGGCAACAGCAAAATCACCCCATGCTTGTTGGAGTCCTGACAACGTTGACAAAGTCCTTGGCAGGCCCTTCTATTTCCGTGATCAATGGTACTGCAGCCAGAAGCAAGCCTGGCTGGCTCTGAGCTGATCTCTACTGTGAAAATGCACGCACAGTGTACACATTCGTTTATATTCTAAGCACAGAGGATGAAATAATTCTGCACCGTGTCCATTTTTGTGCTGTTAAGGCATACGGTTGCTTTGCAAGCAAAACAGTAGATCTTTCATTTGCCAGTGACATTCCACAAAGTGCTTATAATTCAGTGTTAGCTTATCAGCCGTCCAATCTCCCACACCAGGGAATGTGTCAACCATCAAAAGGCACAGAGGAGGTGTACTGCATCTTAATGGCTTTCATTTCATCAGACTTACTTTCTTAAGGGCATTTAATCAATGAGGACAAGTAGTAGGCAGATTTTTAAATAAATGTGTCACTTTAGGTTAATCCACAGCACAGTTGAATATATTTGTTTATGCGACTCCCAAATATGTCCCTCTGTTGCTCAGCAGAATTGATAATCTGTAAATCAAAACATGTTACAAGTAGTTTTAAACTATCCCCCGAGGAACAGCTTTATTTGACCTGCCTGAATGGGAGATGTCCAGAGTTTCAGGTACAAGGGTGTTGAATGTCAGAGCTGCTCAGAATGCCTGAGTGAAATGCCAGTTCCATTTACAACAAAGCTTTCTATTCATTCTTCCTTCCTTTCTTTCATTAGCCAGGTGAATGATGTGCTTTAAAAAAATGTATTTGAAATGACAAAAAGGCTAGCAAAAAGGTGGTAAGCTGGGAAACAAGGAGGACTGCAGGAATCTTAATTTACTCTTTGGGCTACTATTAAATGCAGAAGGAAATAAAATGGAAAGTTGACTGGAATGATACTGATGGGGCTTGTATCACTTTGCATTGATTATACCAAGATACTGGCTTCTGTTTGTTCTCTCCGCTTTTTGCATCCTTAATGTGCCCCAGACAAACAGAAGGGCTGTAATTGTGTAAACTCAGGTCCCATGTCAAATAGAAATTTCTTTTGCCATCCATTATCAGCTATCTCAACTGTCAAAATATGATTGTCACATCTGCTGGAAGTGTATCAGCCAGGTTGGGATGTGAGCGCGGTGTTGTTATTTCAGATTGATTTTCTTAATGCTGGCCATAAGCGTGTCCATGTGCAGGCTTGCGGATCTTTTCAGTCCTTTTAACAAAGCTTGAACTGTGTTGACATTTGTCCCCAGGCAGCAGTGTCCATTCAGAGTAGGACCTCTGCTGAGGCTTTTGTTGGAACCACTTAAATAATGTCTTTCTTCTTTCTTTTTTTTTTTTTTAACAGAGAGTGTTTACCAAATAAGATTGAGACTGTATGATCTTTTGACACTGTAGCTAACGAAAGTTATTAATATTCTGTGGGCTTCAGAGCAAGAATCTATTTAATGGTGTCAAGAATCATTCAAATCCCAGGCATAGCCTTAACTACAGCTTTTTATAGATAGAAAAGGATATCCAGATCTGTACGTGCCTGTGACATTGCAGAGGACACTGGGGGTTGATAAAGGCTCACTGTATTATGTCTCTTTCACCATTTCTTTACAGACAGCCAGAGAGAAGATGGCTTTCTTGGACTTGGGAAGAGTCATTAAACTGCCAGTGCTTGTGAATGAATATCACAAGAAAAGACGATGTGCTTGGTTTTATTTTATTTTACTGAAAATAGTGACATTTACATAATGATGTCTAATCTCTTTTTAGGCCTAGCAAAGACTCTGCAGGTTTTCAGAATATTGCCTCTGGTTCTTAGGGTGCCAGGACCTCAGAGTTTCTAAGACATTCAGGGAGAGGACCCTAGCCCTAAGTGCACCTATAAACATACATAATAGCCAATTTACAAGAGAGTCAGTCAGAATGGATATTCATGTGCCAGCTTGTAGTACCATTCAGCTTTCAATTCTGAGACAAATTAAATTCATTCTTGTGCATCCTAGTGGTAATGTACAATTAGCTTTCAGAAACTGTAATATATTTTCCTATCATATAGGAGTCTTTAGAAATTTCAAGGGTAACCACCCCAGTCCCCTTAACAGTAATCTTAAGTGTGTATCTCCAAAGTTACATAAATCAAACCACTTGGTAAACCACGTTGTAACCTTTTAAACATATCTCCCTGTTAGCTTTAACATCATTATATCCCATTGTGATGAAAA
The DNA here is from genome assembly GCF_009761245.1 of Sapajus apella. Lineage (NCBI taxonomy): Eukaryota > Metazoa > Chordata > Mammalia > Primates > Cebidae > Sapajus > Sapajus apella. The sequence continues at coordinate 15,997,337 of NW_022436941.1, read as the reverse complement.
TGGACTTTCTGTATCCAGCGATAATGAAAATAGCCACTTTATGCGGTTTCTGCATGCAATTATCCAGACTTTTCTCAGACTCTAGAGAAATCTAAGCTAATTGCTTTGGGACTTTTCCTACATTTCCATAAATTCTTTGTTAATTTTTTATGAGAAACTGTTATTGCAGTGGCCCTTAAAGTTCCCATTGTATTCAATAATGTAAAGAAGTCATTATGGAAACAGCGGTTTTCTAGTGTCCCTGCCAGAGCCTGACACCTTCTCATCCCTGTGCGTTCTCAGGTAAGGTGGGAGGCGTTTTTTTTCTCACTCTTTTTTCTTTCTGATATAAGTTTTTCTTCATGTGAGTTTACGCAAAGCCAATCTAAAAGCGATTCTATGTGGTGCACGACCTTGTCATTATAGGACAAGAACTGAGTTTGCTTTATCTGACAGTTTGCTCTGGATTTGCTTTTATACCTATTCATCAACCCTGAAGACAAAGAACTCTGTTTTAAGTGACAGAGGAGCAACTGAATGAGCCAAGTTTCCCAGGGAATTCTCTAAAATTACCTTAGATGTTACATTTGATTTATTGATTGCTTCAAGCCCAGAGTCACAATTTCTGTAGCTTCCAATAAGCACTACCTAAGAGTACCTCAAACACATTACCAAGATTTTCAGAGATTTTTCAGCCTGATTTTCTCTTTTGAGCTCCCATGGGTACAAGAGCATGCCCTCTGGAACCACTGAAGGAAGACAATCTTCCTTCCCTCTCTTGTGCTTAGGCAGGACTACATTAAACAGTCAGACCAACCTGCTGCTTAAGACACTAAAAGCAAACACACAGAGAGGAAGAGAGATAAGTTTAGCTTTAATTAACTTATCCAGAATTAGCAATCAGAAAATGTAAAAAGAAGCTCTTTTAATTTTAAAATACTTGCAAAGCTTGTGTTTTACAGTCTTGTACTGCAGTTTTATTTCAAATCACATGAGAGATAGGTATCAATTCATCAATCTAAACTCAAGATTTGTGTAGGTTACTCTATGCACGCTACACCTCAATAAAAATAACATACAGAGAAGGCCCAAAAAGGTCACCTGAATTTGTCATTTTTTTGGGCATCTAAAGGCCTTGCTCTTTATGGGAAGACAATGAGCATTGGGGAAGTTACTCTGTCACTTTCAGCCCACCTTGACCTCTAGGTTGGAGGCTTTGGATGGCTGACTTCTAAGAAAAGCGCCTGCATTTCCTGCAGGTTATTGTCTCTTCAACATTATAGGAACTTGGCTATATTTAGGGCAAACTACACATTGACTACAGTACACTCTTCATTAGGGCACACGAGTGGTAAGTATAAAGTGTAGCATAGGCCTGCCCACGTGTGTCCTCAGAACTGCCTGTTCAGAGTGTGAAAGCAACAAACTCTCCTTGACATGGGCTCTTTGTTATCCACAGGTAGTTTTGGCAGTCTTCATAAAAAAACTGCCCATTTGCAACATGTTATACATCAGCAAATGACCAAGTGGATTTTCCGAAGTATCAAAACCCACAGGGAGTCATTCAAAGTGTATAAATCTATTCATGCTCTCTTAAGGAAAACAGAAAAAACAAATATTTTCCTGAATGATATTTATTTTCGTGAATGATATTTGTTTAAAACGATTAAAAGCACTGCTTTTTAGTCATAAAGGCAACGTTTCTGCACCCCAGTATCTCCCAGGAGCCTTCCCAAGGGGTAACTGTTCATTTTGGTAAGCAGTTCAATAAATCTGTGTTAAATTAGAAATGGAAACTAAAAGAGTAATGTCATTTGGAATATTCTTGGTCTGCTTTCAGCATATCTGCACACTTCACTTGGTACTGAGAAATCCCGAATGGTTCCCAATCTTTGATGAAGATCGTCAAGGCACTGCTGGTACGGAAGATGTTCTGGCTTCTCACAAGTACGCAGACGTGGCTTCAACCACACTTCTCTCCAAATCACAACTTGAAATTCAGTCTCTTCTTATCTTCCAATTGGCATTAAGCATTCTTTCAACAGTTTCATAAACCGTTTCTATCAAGAAGGAATTATTGTCTTTAACTATGGAAACATAAGTCAGCTGCACTACGTAACAATAGCAGTTGGCCTGTAATCACAGAACTTTGGGAGGCTGAGGCTAGTGGATCGCTTGAGGTCAGTAGTTTAAGACCAGCCAGCTAAGATGGTGAAACCCCGTCTCCACTAAATATACAAAATATAGCCAGGCATAGTGGCACATACCTGTAATCCCAGCTACTAGGGAGGCTGAGGCAGGAGAATCGCTTGAACCCAGGAGGCGGAGGTTGTAGTGAGTGGCAATCGTGCCACTGCGCTCCAGCCTGGGTGACAGAGCGAGATTCCGTCTCAAAAACAAACAAACAAAAAAAACAATAACAGAAGTTATGTTATTTAAGGACATTACCACAAAGGAGTAAGGGTATGCTCTGAAGTCCCTATACTTACCAATTCGTATTTGAAAATTCAAAATTGGATGAGGGCGGAAGTACTATCGCTTGGGTATAAGGAAAGCTAGTTATTGAACAAGAAGATATTTTTCTTAACAATAAAATTCACATGGAGCAGTTACTGGCACATCAGCATTCCCTCATGTAATCCTCCTAACAATGAGATTTAGGAAGCGTAATCCCCATTTTACAGGTGAAGAAACTGAAGGTCAGGGAGGTCAAAGAAATTCCCCAAGATAACATAATAAGTGGCAGAGTCAGGACTTCAGCCTCCCCATCTCTAAAACTCACTTTTTTCCCACTGTGTCACATTCAAGGGTCAGCCCTTCCATGCCCTTTGACCTATAGCCTTGACCCATTGTAGAAGAATTGCCCACATGATTCTTTGGACTCCCACAGTATTCTGTATGAACTTCTTCTGTGGTACCTGTAATACTTCACTGCTGTTTTTGTTCATGTGTCTGATAGACCATGAGTTTCCTAAAGACAGGTGTCTTGTCCTGTACATCTTTGTATTCCTGGCACTTACTGTGGTACCTGACACAGGCACACATTGATTAAACGGTAATACTGATGCCAAATAACATATGTGAAGATACTCAACTGTTCGCATAAATAAATGCAAATTAAAGCAACTATGAAATTTGAAGGTATTTTTAGCTACCAGACTGGACAATATGTTAGAATATTTTCTAACACTGAGTGTTTTCCAGGATGGGAAACAAACAAGGCCTCTCCAGACTTCACTGATTAGCCTAAAAATTAATACAAGTTTGAACAAATTGTTGGCAACAACTAGCAAAATTTTAAATGTACACATCTCTTCTAGACATTTGTCTTTCAGATATGCCCCAAAAAAGTACAAATACGTATGCAAGAATATTTATCATAGAATAGTTTGTAATGAAAAAAAAAAATGAAAACTTCCTCAATATCCTTAATAGGAAACTGTTTAAATTGAATGATACATTCCTGTGTCAGAATACAACTATCTGAATGAGGTGCAGCCCACTTGCAAAAAAAAAGATATTTGTGTACTGTGTACTGACATAGAAATAATATTTACATGTGCAGAAATCTCTAAAAAGTTATACAAGAAACTGATAGCTGTGGTTGCCTCCAGGGAGTGGGGAGCTGAGAGAGATTGAGTGGGGAAACTTTTTCCTTTCATTTTATATTCATAGTTATATTAATGGCTTTACAACACTCATGTATTAATTTGATCATAATTACGCAAAAATTGGAATTCGATGAATGACATTATTGTTTTAAAGTCTGTAAAACATCTGGCTCTATAAACGTCTATTCCTTACACCGATCTCCTATAATGCTTTAAAACCTAATGTGTTGTTCTGAGTAGCACCACAGGACTTGGGGTTGGAGAATCAAGAGTTTTGTTTCAGATCCACTACTTGTATAAATTTATGAAACTCATACTCGACCTATCAGTTCCTTGTTTCATCACCTGCATAACAGGCAAACTATCACCTCCTTCATAGGACCACTGACAATGGTGAGTGAACGAATAAACATGAAAGCTATAACTTAACACCAAGCACATAGTAGGTCACAAATAATTATAATGAATGCTCCACGTGCTTTGTTTCCCATAGACACTTTATTTATTAGCCTTCTCCCCATGGGAGGTGCTCAAAGACTAAAAAAATAGAAAATCTAACTCATTAATTTTGCTACTTACAGTAGATGTGTTTAAGATCTGGAAATCAACGAAGGAAGATGACAAAGAAATAGCAGATTAAAAAGAGATTTTTTTTTTTTTTTTTTTTGTAGACAGGGTCTTGTTCTGTTGCCCAGGGTGGACTGCAGTGGTAAGATCTCGGCTCGCTGCAACCTCCACTGCCTGAGTACAAGTGATTCTCCTGCCTCAGCCTCCTGAATAGCTAGGATTACAACTGCACACCACCACACCCACCTAATTTTTGCATTTTTTTAGTAGAGACAGGGTTTTCCCATGTTGGCCAGGCTGGTCTTGAACTCCTGACCTTAGGTGATCCGCCCACTTTGGCCTCCCAAAGTACTGGGATTATAGGTGTGAGCCACCCCGCCCTGCCTTCTTTCTTTCCTTCTTTTTTTTTTTTTTTGAGACAGGGTCTTACTCTGCCATCCATGCCAGAGTGCAGTGGCACAAACACAGCTCACTGCAGCCTTGACTTCCTGAGCTCAAGCAATCCTCCCACCTCAACCTCCTGAGTAACTGGGACTATAGATGTGCACCACCACACCCAGCTAATTTTAAATATTTTTGTAGAGACAGGGTCTTGCAATGTTGCCCAGCCTGGTCCTGGCCTTAAGTGATCCTTCTGCCTTGGCCTCCCAAAGGGCTGGGACTACAAGCGTGAGCAACCGTGTCCAGCTTTTAACAAGATTCATAGTAGATTTTATTGTTTCCACAATGGACAATGATTACTGTTTGCTTTCTAGCTGAGAAAGTTAAGGGTAACAAATCACTCTTCATTAAGGTGACCAACTTGTCCCAGTTTGAAAAATCCTGGATCCTTGATCTCCCCTCAGTCTTGAGGACAGTTGACCACCCTTTAACTCTGATGACTTGCCTGATGCTCAATCTCCCCTCCTCCCCTTCCCCAAAGCTCAGTTTCACCTGAGCTGATCCAGACCCTTCCCCTCGAGGTGCTTTTCCAGCTTGAGAGAAGCCCAGGAGAAGGCCTGGGAGGCCCCGTCCTGTCGGGCAGCCTTACCCAGCGGGGCAGGCAGTGCTTTTCTGAAGCCAAGCAGGGTGCCCCGGGCCTCATTTGCATGTCAATGCCCTTTCATTGGTGCAGTGATTTCGTTGCTGGGAGCTCTGGGAACAAAACGGAAAGGTTTGTGTGTGCTTGTGAATGCATGCCATTCTCTTTGCTTTGCTTTGCTATCTGTCACCTCAAATGGTGAGGGTTAGACAAACAGTTCCTTGAACTGTTTAAAGGAAAACTGCCCCTGCCTAAACAAGGCAGGCTTGGATTTTCCGATCCCGGGGATAATGATAAAGAGATTGGACTTTGGCCTGTGAATCCACATTCAGTGCCTATTGAGGGATTCAAAGTGAATTCACTTTTTCTTAAAAGTGGCCACCAAATTAAATGGAGGAAAGGCTTTGTTTAGGTTTGGGTTTGTGTTTCAGCTCCTCACAAGCCTGGCTTTCATGCATTCTGACTGTCCAGGTCAGCAACCAGAATGTGTCTTGCTCCACAGCTGGGCCTCCGCACTGCTTTTCTGGCTAAGTCCAGGCTCACACATTATCCCATCCGAGCATCAGTAGGTATTCAGAGCAGACAATTAGCTCTTTGAAATCAACTGGAAAGCCAGCATTCCTGTGCTCCAGTGGGGAGGCGGGAGAGAAGAGGCCAACTTTTAGACTATTAAAACATCCATCATACAGCCCTTTGCTATCAGGGGCACCTCACAGGAAAGCAAAGGCGACAAAGCAAAGAGTATAAACAGCTGCTTGTTCAAGATTCTGCAGCATCTCTAAAACCTCTTTGGCTCCTGCGCTCCGAGCCCCAGCTGAGTGGAAAAGGGGTCTCCTGTGCATCAACAGTGCTTCAGGATGCTTGTTCTTCTCTGGGCTAACTAGGAATTTTCAATGCCGCCATGCAAGAATGGCGCTTTACTTAAAGACACTGCATTATGTTAAGCAGACAGTCTGTCATTACTTAGCAGCCACACTATACTGTGGATGCAGTCCTGTTGTTTTTATTAAAGGGGTTGTCAGGATCTATAATTCACACATCATTAACCGCTTCATTAAGAAGACAGCAGCCCTGTGGGCCCTAAACTTGTAGCAGTTTGAAGACAAAGCAAGTAAACACTCTCCTTGTCTGAGCCAGAGAGGCGTCCCCCCAGCCCCCCACCGGTGGGAGTGTCTCAAGAAGTGCTGTTTTCTAGGAAGAAAGCTTTTTCAAACTCTGGAGCATAAATGTGTAAAACATATTCACTTAAAACTGATTTGATTTAAGTTAAAAGCATTGCTTTGCAATGAGCTGAGCAATCCCACATCATTCATCAAAACCAAGCCATCACGGCCGCAATGTGTGGTTACTTAAGCATTTTCATATGCCCTAGCCTTTTTTAATGGAACAAAAAGCAAGACCATGAAATACACAGAAGGGAAAACATCAAAAAATTTGTACATGGCCCATGACATTGGTATTCCTCTAACATGGATTTTACTAAGCATCATTTATATAAACAATGGAGCCAAATCCTGTTTTCTTTCATAATGCATGTTTTCTCAGCAGTAGTACTGCAGATCTTGAAATACAATATGGGGGCTCTGGTTTCCCAGTGAAATCATACGGTTGGTTTATTTCCTCAAAATAAGCTTGCCATATGGAATCAGCCCCAGAGGAGGCCCGGATCAAACAGAAATAGCTAAAGATCCTGCACTGCTTGAACCAGCCAACACAGCCAGTGTGAAGACCAGTCAGCCCTGATGATTTCTTTAGAGTCTTACCACTTGGGTCTCTGTATTGGGCTTTCTCTGAAGTTTTTGTTTGAAGAAAGAATTCTGTAACTAAAATAAGTTGGAAATATACTGTGATGGGACTTTCTTGATTTTTTTACCCTATCAAAACTTTCCTGTTCGTGTTGCCTTTTTTTCTCAGAGCTCTAGTAGGTAACTGGCTAAGTAAACCATACTGTACTAAAGCCAATATAAGGGATAAAACATATGTTTATGCTTTTCTGGATAACGTTTGCATTTATACTTCAGCCTTCAACCTCCTAACCAAAGAGAGTTAAGCTTGAATTTCAGGTTCTATGGCAGGGCTACTTGGCAAAATAGCTTTGCTATAGGAATGAAATACGGAAGAGACTTCTCAGTGCTTGAAATCATACCACCTAGAAATTGCCAAGATGATGATTCTTCAGATGTGGTACCCATAACCAGCTACATCAGCATTACCTGGGAATTTGCTGGAAATGCACATTCTCTGGCCACACTCCAGACCTACTCAATGAGAAATTCTGAGATAAGGGGCCCAGTGATCTGTGTTTTTAACCAGCCTTCCTAATGATTTTGATGCACCCAAAAGTTTGAAAACCACAAACCTAGATTCATGTTCTAAGTTGTGTTACCTAGAAGCAGAGCCTGAGATGGAGATTCTTATGAAAGTGATTTACCAAGAGCCAGCTCTCAGTAGAAATCTGTAAGAAAGGAAGTGGAGCAAAGAAAGGAACAGAGACAAGCAAGTGCGTGATGTGAATTCAGGTGAAGTCTCACCTTGGCCTGATTCACAGGAAGAAGGTTCTAGAGTGCAAACCATGCAGCAGAGTTATCTCCCCTTGAAGCAAAGGGCTGACCTTTGTTATAAGCCCTTCGTAGTCACTGACTATAGGGAGGAGAGACGTCTTCCCCATTTGAAGTCAGTTCTCTGGAGAAGGGAAAGTGGTTGTCATTAGCAGCCGTAAGTCACACAGCTGTGGTACAGGGGGCCTGGATGAGTGCCACTACTACTACTGATATAAAAAGTCAGTTTCAATAATATACAAGCTCCACTACTTTTACTATGAATCAACTAGAGAATGACTCATCTACTCCCTGTCAGTACCCAAGACAGTATTGGATATGCAAATATGAAGCAGGAAACACCTTAAACCCCAATTTAGCACTGAACAGCCACCAGAAACCTAATCCACTTCAGTCATCTTTGAGTGGTATCAACACTGGAATAAAGCTGGTTTCAGAACGTGAAGCCACCAGCCTCACGGTGCAGTCAGAGAACATTTGAATTGCTAATTCCATACAACATGAGATTTGGATGCTTGCATATCTAGTCCTCCTTTTGTGAATAAGGGCACCCTGATTTCCCTTGGTGTACTTGGCCCTTCCCCATTGCGTGCTGATCCTGGTGAAGCTGCACATCACTGTGCCTGTCTTCTGCTAGACAAGGTGCAGGCCTGTGGCTCAGTCTGGGTTGACTGATTGCTTTCCTTGCAATTAAAATCTTAATCAGAGTGATGCAACCCACTATGGTCAGAGCACATTCACAGCAGTGCTTGAGACTTGAAGAAACTCTTTATCAGTTCCTTCTGCCCAGGCCCTTAGAGGACCTTCTTAAGTGGAATTATTCTTAATTCCTCTAGATCCTTCCAGCCACATATCCTGCCAATAAATTCTCTTTTGCTTAAGTGAGTGGGTTTTGGTTGCTTGCAACCAAAGAATCCTGGCTGACACTGGTTTCCAAATTCCTTGAGTTTGATGGTCTATTTTGTTTTAGTGTTATGGTTTTTATTCAGATAAAAAGAATCCTGTTTCCATTGTTTTTACCACATAACGAACTACCTCAACACTTTGTGGTGTAAAATAGCTATTTCAATATGCTCATAGAGTCTGTGGGTCAGGACATAGCAGGGATGGTTTGTGTCTTCTCCAAATTGTTTTTTTTTTTTTTAATTAGCCAGGCATGGTGGCACTCAGCTATAGTCTCAGCTACTTGGGAAGTTGAGGTGGGAGGATCTCTTGAGCTGGAAAATTTGAGGCTGCAGTGAGCTATAATCGCACCACTGTACTCCAGCCTGGGCAACAAAGCAAGACCTCATCTCTAATAAAAGTAAAAGAAAGTACATAATGCTAAAAGGCAACTTTATGAACCCAGTCACAATTTTAACGGAATTTCTTCCAATTTCTTTTAATAGCATATACATACATTTAACATAATATATATGTATGTGACATTTCTTCCTACTAGTAATGAACAGGAGCGTTCCCTGATCCCCACAACAGGACATGTGACACGGGTGTGGCTCACCTGTTGGGTCACTGCTGCTGCTCAAACTCCTGCTGGGAGGGGGAGTATGCAGATGAGCAGAGGTAGGAGCCAGGGTAAGTGCTGTGGGCTCCACCCCCGTATTAGTGTCTAGGGGTGGGTGCCTGCGGACCCTGTATCACGATGCTCTTTTAGCCTTGTGGTCTACAGACAGCTTAAGTGTTAACCAGCTCAGTGGACCATCTGCCTTTTCGCAAGGGCAGAAGGCCAATGTGACAGCTTTCTATATCCTGAGCTCTTGCCCAGCGTCCTGGAAGAATCGGGTCACACATAGACTTGAAGGATGAATGAAAGGTTTTATTGAGTGGTGGAGGTGGCTCTCAGTGGGATGGATGGGGAGCCGGAAGGCGGAATGGAATGGGAAGATGATCTTCCCCTGGAGTTTGGCCATCCAGTGGGTCAACTTTTCTTCGACTGCCCCCAGCCAAACTCCTCTTGGCATTCAGACATGCCTTCCCTTCTCTTTTTCTCTCCCACACTGTTCTGCTGTTCACCTGCTTATCTCCTAGTCTCCTTGTCTCCTTGTCTGCTCATCTCCTGTTTGGCTTCTGGGGCCTGGGGTTTGGGGTTTACGTGGATACAGGATGGGGGGTGTGGTCGGCCCAAAAGGCAGATTTTTGGACAGAAAACAGAAATGCGTCTTCCCAGTTAGGGCCGTAGGTCTCCAGGCTTGAGGGTGGGGACGTTGCTGGGAAACCACCCTCTTCTACCCAGTATTTCCCTGTCTCCTGTCCATATCAGTAGCACTCAGAGACCACACAGATTCATGCATCCCTTCGCAATGACACCGTGTGTTCCCCACCCTCACCTCTAAGGGTACTTGGCTTTCAGAGTATGAATAGTAGCTACAGGAGACTCACCTTTGGGATCTTTTAAATACAAAATGTGCTAAAATTAAGATGTTTCTTTTACATTGCTCCAGAGTCACAAGCTACAATAATCACATCAGAAGGCAGAGTTTGCTGTCACTGTTCTCCTGCTATTCTTTCTCATTTCCCTAGAAAGTAGAAGTTTTTATTCTACTGTGGCATGTAAGCCCAGGGTAGTTCTCTGCCACATAGAAATTGAACATGGCAGGCCGGGCACTTTGGGAGGCTGAGGCAGGTGGATCACGAGGTCAAGAGATCGAGACCATCCTGGTCAGCAGGGTGAAACCCCGTCTCTACTAAAACTACAAAAAATTAGCTGGGCATGGTGGCGCGTGCCTGTAATCCCAGCTACTCAGGAGGCTGAGGCAGGAGAATTGCCTGAACCCAGGAGGCAGAGGTTGCGGTGAGCCGAGATTGCGCCATTGCACTCCAGCCTGGGTAACAAGAGTGAAACTCCGTCTCAAAAAAAAAAAAGAAAAAAGAAATTGAACATGGCAAGGATGGCTATTCTGTAATTTCAATAATAAGATTGATTGCCTCTGAATGAAATTTGAATTTAATGCATTTACCTGAAGTAAATCAAATCAAGGCTAAATAAAAATCTAAGTTGAAATTTTTTCAGATCGGCCTTCCAGTTTCCAGAAATGGTCTCAGCATTTCTCTCTGCTCCTCCTTCACTGAGGGGGATTGCAAGTGAGTCAAAGGAACTGAAGTTGAGCTTTTTGGGCACCATCTCTCTGACATTTTCACACTCTTCCATTTCTTTCCGCTCTTTGGACTTTTGTCCTTGAATTTGATTATTTTAACTTTATTTTTTGTCTTTTTTTTCTTTATCCAAACCACCAAGACTCCATGTTGGTTATTGTGGAGACATGCACCTTGCCCCAGAGACAAAGAAGCCTGTGGGAACAATCCCGGGTCACATCTCAGCTTCTGCTTCGTCACTGCCAGAGTCACTCTAGTCTAGAAGGGAGGGATCAGGAAACCTCTGTAGCATGTTTTATGGGACTGCACACAAAGAATGCTAAATAAAATGGATGATGTTGTATTGTATACTTTGATATTAACCTAAGAGTGCCAGGGAGAACTTAATTGATTGATGATATACCAAAGATCCATTTGAATTGTGCTAAGCTCATTCATTTCAGTTTTGCTGACAATCTGAACAGAGTATTTGTTAGCATAAAGTCAGTCTCTGGGTAAATGTACTGTCAGCAATGATATCGTAGTCTTTTCTGAGGTGAAATGTAAAAATTCCATCAATAATTTTTAAAGTAAATAAATCTAAATTTAAAAAATTTGAAGCCCTCCCTGTGAGCCCTATTGACATGTGTAGGTAACTCATACAGCTCTTTCTTTCTCTTTAATCATTTTGTGACTGGTCACTGTTAACGTCGTCTCCAGAACAACTATTAGTCTGAAAAAAGATATACATGCATATAGAGAGAGTTTAGTGATATGGGGAAGGAGGGTTCTGATCAGAAAAAATAAATTACTGACAATAAAATGTGGATAACTTCTTCACTTTGAGTCTTTTTTATATAGGTCACAAATTATGATACATCCTTAGTATAATTCATCAAAATATGCATGCAGCAAAATTGCAACTGGTGCAAAGGTATCATTAACCTTCATTTACAAACAATGACTGTGTTCTCTTCTCTCTGAATCACCTCAAGTCATTCTATTTTATTTTCGTGAATTGGCCTTTAATCTTCCACTGATATATTTATGTTATGTGAAGTCTGACAAGAGGAGATTACTGAAAATTTTATTTTTCTTTTACACAGCCTACTGAATGATGACTGTATTTGCTCATCAGAAAATCAAGTATAAGAACATTCTAGTATTTGCCACTTTGAGGGACTCGTAAAGAGAGATTGGGCTACTCCCCATCTTCCCTTGCCCCATGCACATTCTCTCTCTCTCTCTCTCTCTGCCTCTCACCACTGGTTTCAGTCTTAACCTAGAAACATTAATCCTGGAAAGACAAGAATTAAACCTAGTAACAGTTATTTGGCTTTTCGTCTGAGAGAAGTAGCCAGGGAGTGTGTTGTTTCCTGATATAACACTGATTCACCCACTTTTATGTTGTCAACCAAAGCTGGGACAATTTCTCATAGTGCAGAAAATGTGGCTTGATACCCTTAAATATCAGCTAGCAGCTCTGGGCTTAATTGCTGCTGCTTTGGTACTTGTACCGAATATATAGTTGTGTTGATTTTGAAGTGTTTTCAAGATGCTCAGCAATTGCACAAAGATACTTGATTACAAAAATCAAGGAAGCTATTTCAAACTATAAATCATAGTAAAATGTAACATCTCTGCCTTATACCAACAAGGTAGAGCGTACCTGAAACATGTTTGCACATTTCAAAGATGTTCAGACTTTGATACGTCTAAGCCTTATTCTATATGGTTTTTGTTCTTAATATAATACAATTTTACAAGGCTTAGAAGCAAACTCTTAGAAACATATTAAGCAGAAAATATGAATACTTGCATCTTTTTTCTATGTGTGAGTTTTACTCTTTAGATAGCTCCTTGGCATCTTGAAATTTACATCTTAATATATATTTCATGCAACACAAACTACTTATCACAATGTTATATTCAAAATTGTTTCTCTGTAATAAGTTCTTGATTGAGTGGATGCTGATTTTGACACTTCTGAGAGTAGACGGCATTTAGATCTTTTCCTGCTTCTTTGCCTCCCTTCATTAGCTTCTTTATCTAGTTCTTTTCTTTTTTTAATGTAATTTCAACTTGTATTTTAGATTCAGAGGGTACAGGTACAGGTTTGTTACATGAGTATATCATACAATGCCAGGGCATGGAGTCTGATTGATCACATCACCCACATACTGAGCTTAGTACCCAGTTGTTACCTGTCAGCTCTTGCTCCCCTCCCTCCTGCCTCTAGTAGTCCCTAGTGTCCATTGTTGCCATCTTTATGTCCATGAGTGCCCAGTGTTTAGCTCTCACTTATAAGAGAAAACATGTAGCATTTGATTTTCTGTTCTTGGCTTCATTCACTTAGGACAACGGCCTCCAACTGCGTCTATGCTGCTGGAAAGGACATGATTTCATCTTTTTTATGGCTACAGTATTTGATGGTGTACACGTACGATATTTTCCTTATTCAATCCACTATTGATGGACATCTTGGTTGATTCCGTATCTTTGCTATTGTGAATAGTACTATGATTAACATATGAGTACATGTGTCTCTTGGGTAGAACAATTTATTTTCTTTTGGATATATACCCAGCAAAGGGGTTGCTGGGTCAAATAGTAGCTCTGTTTTAAGTTCCTTGAGAAATCTCCAGATTGCTTTTCACAATGGCTGAACTAATTTACATTCACACCAACAGTATGTAAGCATTCCCTCTCCTCGATAGCCTTGCCAACATCTGTTGTTTTTTGACCTTTTTTTTTTTTTTTTTTTGAGACACAGTCTTGTTCTGTTGCCCAGGCTGGGGTGCAGTGGCACGACCTCGGCTCACAGCAACCTCTGTCTCCAGGGTTCAAGCAATTCTCTGTCTCAGCCTCCTCAGTAGCTGGGATTACAGGAGCCTGCCACCATGCCTATTTTTTATATTTTTGGTAGAGACGGGGTTTCACCATCTTGGTCAAGCTGGTCTTGAACTCCTGACCTCGTGATCCACCCACTTCAGCCTCCGGAAGTCCTGGGATTACAGGTGTTAGACACCACACACGGCCTGTTTTTTGACCTTTTAATAATAACCACTCTGACTAGAGTGAGATAGTATCTCATTGTGGTTTTGATTTGCATATCTCTGATAATTAGTTATCTAGTTATTTTAAAATTCTTCTTTGAAACTTGGCAGATACATCCATAGGTAGAATGGGTCACTAGCAATATTTTCAGTAGATGCATACAAGACAATTTTAAAGACTTGGGAAAATGCTCATTAAATAACCTTAATCAATGATGCCACGGTGTACAACCGGACAAGTCCACTCATTTGCAAACTGAACCACTCAAAACCTGGAGAAACAGCTCATGGCTCTGCTGAGGAATCATCGATCATTGGACCATCATTGTAGTTTGACCTGAGAAGTGTCGATTATATTTTCTGTCTTACAGGAGTTGTTTTTCTACTTCCTTTTTAACATTTTTCAAAATTAAAAAAATATACATACAGGCCGGGTGCGGTGGCTCATGCCTGTAATCCCAGCACTTTGAGAGGCTGAGGTGGGCCGATCACAAGGTCAGGAGTTTGAGACCAGCCTGGCCAACATGGTGAAACCCTGTCTCTAAAAAAAAAAAAATTATATATATATATATATATATATATATATATGTGTGTGTGTGTGTGTATACATATATACATATATGTGTGTGTGTATACATATATACACACACACATACATAAAATAAAATTATTCTTTTTGATGTAAAATGTTATGACTTTTGATAAATGCATAGAGCCTTGTCACTACAGGTATTGATCGACTTACCACCTATGCAACTTACGACCATTTGACTTTACGACCACAATCGCTAGCCATGACTGCTCCGTGTCTGGCAGCACAAACGTTGCCCACCTGGGAGTACGACAGTGCAGACCAGCTTCCGGCAGCACTACCATCTCCACGTGCACCATTTCAACTGTACATATCGCCTACTCAACTTACGACCAAATCGTGTTACGACCGGTCCGCAGTCCTGACCGTGGTCGTAAGTCGAGCACTAGCTGTACCATTATAATGAGGTGACAGAACATTTTCTTCATCTTCATTCCGTAAAAAATTCCCTTATGAGGCTGGGCACGGTGGCACATACCTCTAATCCCAACACTTTGGGAAGCTGAGGCGGGTGGATCACCTAAGGTCAAGAGTTTCAGGCCAGGCTGACCAACATGGAGAAACCCCATCTCTACTAAAAACACAGAATTTGCCAGGCATGGTGGTGCATGCCTGTAATCTAAGCTACTCGGGAGGCTGAGGCAGGAGAATTGCTTAAACCCAGGAGGCAGAGGTTGCAGTGAGCTGAGATTGCGCCACTGTATTCCAGCCTGGGCAACAAGAGCAAAATCCCTTCTCAAAAAAAAAAAAAAAAAAAAATTCCTTATGCTTCCCCTTTTCAGACAATGTTCTCGCTCACCCCCAACTTCTGGCAACCACTGACCATTTTTGCAGTTTTACCTTTTGGGGAGTGCCATAAATAGAATCATGTAATGTGTCACCTTTTAAACCTGGCTTGTTTTATTAGCACAATGCAGTTGAGACTCATTTAACTTGTTGCATATATCAGTAGTTTACTGTTTTTCACTACTAAGGAGTAGTCCCTTGTACTGGATGTACTACAACTTGTTTATCCATTTCCCAGTTAGTGAATATTTGTTTTGCTTTGTTTTCCAGTTTGGAGAAATTACAAATAAAGCTGCTATAAGCATTTGTGTACTTTTGAAAAATAATTTCACTGAAGTAAGTATGTAGAAGGGGAATTTCTGCATCATACGGGAAGTGTATGTTTAACTTTATAGGAAAGTGAATGTTTATCTTGCATTTCCACCAACACTGTATGAGAGTCCCAATTGCTCTGCATTTTTGCCAATTTTTAAAAATTTTAATAAGTGTGTAATGTTATCTTATTATGGTTTTAATGAACATTTCCCTAATAACTAATGATGCTAAACTCTTTTTGTGTGTTTGTCATCTGTATATATTGTACCAAGAACAAGCTTAATAAGCAAAGAGAAACAGAAATGAGAGAGATCCTGTGATCGCTGATGTTGTGAGCATAAACATGGGTCTTTAATTTCCCATTCCACCTCTCCTGAGACCTGTCTTCTCTTCTTCTCATCTGTAGATATCCATGAGATTGCCTTTTGGGATTCTTAAATTATCCCTTACTCTGTTACCTGAGTGGATCTTGGGGCATTTCTGATCTTTGCCAACAAAGCAACTTCAACAGGAAAAAACTCTGTACCCAATATGATGGTCTTAGTGAATGTGCGTGAGCATGCATAATTTTAAATAACACAACCCAGGTAGATGGAGAAAAAAATGTAATTTCTTTCATCTATGGATGATCTGTTCCTCTCCTCCAGTACTCAGATGTCATTATCTGAGAAAACATTAACTAAGTGTCCTGTCAGATACAACATTTAATCTGATTTTATAAATTAGACTGCTGCTTTAAGTAGTATTGAATAGAAATGCTAATGTCTCAAGGTAAGAGGGGAGAGGTGAAGCTTACTGACCTCAGGACAGAAGATCGGAGTCAATTTCTTCCAGTTCTTTGGCCTCCCTTGCCCTTGGAGCAATGACCTCACCCCCTAGATATTACAGCCCCAAATGCCATTCATAGCATTTATCT
Organism: Sapajus apella; assembly: GCF_009761245.1. Taxonomy (NCBI): domain Eukaryota; kingdom Metazoa; phylum Chordata; class Mammalia; order Primates; family Cebidae; genus Sapajus; species Sapajus apella. The sequence continues at coordinate 15,980,864 of NW_022436941.1, read as the reverse complement.
GTAGCTGGTGGAACTGGCAACCTGGTCTCTCAGTGTGGTTGGACAAGCTTGACATTCTAGACTTCTCTCAGGCCTTACAATTCCCACTGAGCCCCAGCTTGAGCTGTCAGCTCTACATCTTTTGTGACAGAGGAACCCCGCCTCCACTCTGGTAACCCCATTTGACAGTCTCCACAGTCACACTGGGTCCCTCTTTGCTCCACAGGGACCAAGGACAGCTCCAAAAAGATTAAACCTGAAAAACTCTCTCTGCCTGAGCTTGCTGTACTGTCTGGTTTATTTTGCTGTGGCTTCACTTCTGACTGATACACGGCAGCCAGTGTGGCAACCTCCGACATTCCCCAAATGGACATCGGGAAGAGAAGTTGGGCAAGACTCCTGTTACCCACCTCACTTTTCTGACGCAGGGCACACATCTGATGTTTTCTCTCTCCCAATTCTCTTTCCTTCTTCTTTCCCCGAACTCCCTGGACTGGAAGAGAGTTATAATCTTCCTGCTTGGCCCTCCATTAAGAAATTACGTATGGTCTAGTTCACTAAGTGTGGATTTTGATATGCTAAAAAATAAGGAAACAAAGTAATTTTGAATTCTTTTTCTCCAAGAAATATCCTGATTTTCAAGACTATTGACTTGCTGCAAAATCATATCTTCAAATGTCAAAAATTGAATATCACTTGTGCTCCCTATCTGCATTCCTGACAGATGGATAGGCACTGTAAGGCCAAGGTCAAGTGCTTAGAAAAATAGCCACAATTTTAAACTATTATGACCACCACACCCCTCTTACAGGCCCACCATATTCACAAACACACACACACACACACACACACACACACACGCACACACACACACAGAGGACTAAATAGACATATTAGAAATTCCAAAAGACAACACATCAAATTGTCAATTGTGGCCGCCTCTGGGTGTTATGATTATAGCTGATTGTTATTTTCTTCTTTCTACTTGATGGAATTTTCATAAAATTCAATGATATGCATTTATTCTTTCCATAATTAAAAAAAATTAAGATTTCCAAAACTCGGCTGACATTTTAACTTCATTCAAGAAGCCTGCTCTATTAACCTCCCCATCCCAAATCCTAGTAATTACATTACTTATTAAGCATCCACCTAATATTCATTGTGCACTAGTTATATGGCAGTCTCTGTGCTGGGTGCAGCGGATTCAATGCCCAACAAGTCCAGTACACAGAGAGGATATTCAAAACATTGAGCAATCTTTATGGCCCAGGTGACGACTAAACAAAAATGGCCCCAGGCCAAACGCTGCAGCCATGCCTGCAGGGCCTCAGTCCGTCCTCAGTTGCTGAGTCTGTGGGAAATACCTGGGGCTTCTGGAGTAGAAGGGACACTGAAGTCATCACTTACTGGTACAGGAGTATTTCAATATTTTAACAACTGAAACAGTCATACTAGTGTGTGCCAGCCTTGCTCCCACACTCTGCTCTTACAGTGGGGTAAAAGCTACATGGCGCTTAATGTGGCAAAAGGGCCAGTAAGGAAGCTAGAAGAACCCAGAGCATCTGATTAAGATGTCTCTCCTCTTTGTTCCCACAGCTGCATACCAGTAGATCTAGCATAGTTTTGTTTTTTGTTCATTTGTTTGTTTTGAGATGGATTCTGGCTCTGTTGTCAGGCTGGAATGCAGTGGCATGATCTCGGCTCACTGCAACCTCCGCCTCCTGGGTTCAAGCGATTCTTCTGCCGCAGCCTCCCAAGTAGCTGGGATTACAGGAGTCTGCCATCATGCCCAGCTAATTTTTTTGTATTTTTAGTAGAGACGGGTTTTCACCATGTTGACAAGGATAGTCTCAATCTTGACTTCATGATTCGCCCACCTTGGCCTCAAAAAGTGCTAGGATTACAGGTGTGAGCCACTGCGCCCAGCCTAGCATAGTTTTTATTATGACTGATATGTTACTTATAATGATCATTAATTTACTCGCTTGTCTCCTCCCACCAGATTCTAAAACTCTTAAAAGTGCTGAACATGTATTCTATATTTAAGTGTCTCTCTGGTACAGCACCTGGCACAGGGTAGACCTTTGAGAAACATTTGTTGAATAAATGAATTAAGTGTTAACATTATAATCCCCAAATCTAAAAGGAGAAACAGTTTCCCAAATGGAGTCCTCTGAGAAGTAACCAAAAGGATTCTGGATTAACAATGCTTGCTGAGATGCAACAGTCTGTTGGACAGTTGCTTGGTAAGGAGAAATGGTGCTGAGAAGTGGACCAGAAGACGGCAAGAACAGCAGAGAGAGAATCAGGGAAGAAGGCAGGGGGAGCAAGTGTGGGAAAACAAAGCAAAAGAATTGTTCCTTGTTGTGCGTGGAGCCACCATGCCACACCAAAGCTGTACCGGGGATCCAGGGACAGACCCTACTGGAACACACACATGCACACGAGCACACACCTGTCCCAAAGGACAGCCTAAAGCGAGTTTTAAATTCTCAGTATGATATTGAAGTCTAGGGGTACTAAACCACGTGTAGTAAAAGCATGTCTGAATATAAGGAAGAAGCCCGTTGCTTGATTATCCAAGTGACCTTTCCACTTCGTTTAGGGCACAGTGAGGAGGAAACTGTGTCTGCTGTCCCACATCCCCAGGCTTGGTGCAAGATTTATATCCTGAGTGTACTGCATAGCCCAAAACAGCCTTATTTCCAGGACCTCTGAAATGCATAGATACATGTCCTGTTTCTGGAACCTGGAAGGAGAACGTCCTCATTAAGTTAGGTAAACACTGCCAGATTCCATGATTGAAGCCCTTCTCAGTGAAGAACCATGTCAAAGAACCATTCTTTAGAGAGTCCATCTGTTCTGATTTTCTATCTGGTGTCTACATTTCATTCGGAAGGCTGACATTGTGGCCAAGTAAGGACAGCAACTCTGAAACAAGTTGAAGCCAGAGTCAATGGGCCACCCTTGAGCTGTGAGCCACTGGGCACTCCTTCACTCACATGGATTTCACTAAGAGTACCTTAAAGTTCCAAATGAAATGCAACATTTTTGGTTTTTTTATGAAATGCTAGACATAAAGGCTGGAAAAAACAAGACACCAGTCATGTCACCAAATCTGGTATTATTTTACTCTCAAAGATTATCAAGCCCAATGCACACGGCACTGCCTCATTGTTTTAATCAATATTCAATTCGCAAAAGGATTTGTGGTGAATAAAACTATGTATTTTTTAAGAATGGTAAACACCAAAAGGAAAGTACATCCTTGAAATACTCAATATATAAACACACACACACACACACACACACACACACACACATATACATATACATATTATTTATGTCTTTTAACCTCAATTCAGGTTAATCTGCTTTCTTTGTATTCCCCATAATGCCTTGCACACATGATACACATGATAGGCATTCAAAAACTCCATATTGAATCTACTGCCAGCTACTATCTGGTCCAGACAATAGTTAAAAACATTTCTCATTGTATGAGACTCATGCTATCGAAGGTGTGTGAAATGAAATCGATCACAAACACAGCATTAAGTAACGCTAACTTACACAGTGAGCAATTTATTCTATTTTCAGTTTTCTCTCAATCCTTCTAAATAAATCAAGGAGAAAGTTGTTTTTCTTTTTTCTTTTTCTTTTCTTTTTCTTTTTTTTTTTTTTTTGAGACAGAATCTCACTCTGTCACCCAGGCTGGAGTGCAATGGTGCAATCTCAGCTCACTGCAACCTCTGCCTCCCACATTCAAGCAATTTCTCTGCCTCAGCCTCCCAAGTAGCTGGGATTACAGTTGCCCACCCACCATGTCTGGCTTATTTTTATATTTTTAGTAGAGACTGGGTTTCACCGTGTTGGCCAGGTCAGTCTCCAACTCCTGACCTTAGGTGATCCACCTGCCTAAGCCTCCCAAACTGCTGGGATCACAGGTGTGAGCCACCGCCCCCAGCCAAGGAGAGTTTTAGTTTGGCACTGGTATGCCCTTACCACCTCTCTAACCCTGACATCTCTTTCGGAAAAAGAGAATAGACCTCAATCTCAGATCCTTTTTAGCATTTAAAGTCTAAACACCATTGCTTTTTCTCCACAGTTTCGAATCAAGTCTCCTGTTTATAGCATGGGATATCTTATTTCCTTCTATAATACATTTATTGAAATTAAAATGTAAGTCAACTTTTTTTTTAAGATTTGGTAAGTTTTAGAAAGGCAGGTCCACAAATAACTCAATGGGTGAAGCACTGCTTGAAAGGCATATTTTTTAAATTGTTTATCTCTAAACCCTGGTGAACAACTTTGGCCTGGAGCTTTGCATGCACAATCCATGGATCAACAGTAGGCAAGTTAGCACTAGTTCTGGAAAAGGGGCGAGGTGCAGGAAGAAGGAAGCAGTCTAGACAGTGATGCCAAAAACCAAAAAACCCCACAAGTTTCATAAACACACAAGTCCCCCATAAATCAACTCAAATACCCAGGCATGCCTCACACACCCCTACCTCACAGACTGCTCTTCTGTGGCCTGACTCAGATCATTGCTTTACCCTTATTTCACCCAAGTAAATGCTCAGTTGTGGAAGGGGCAGACCACATGACTCATCCTAGACCCACTTCTGAAGATTTGGACCTCACTTTTCCTAAACATGATTCAACATATTAAAGTTCATTATTTCTATTTATCTTTGAGCTGTGTGTGAAATGTTGATCACAGCCCCAGTTTGGTGACCTTAAATGTTAGCAGAAACTAATCTAAATTCCTAGCTTTAGGAATTCCTGGGGAAATCAAACGAGGGAAATTACATGACATGTTGCCAAGAATGTACGTAAGAAGTAGTTATGCTGAAATTCCTTTGTTATCTATTAATATCAACTGCCTGGCACTGTGTCAGCATGGGGATAAACAAGTGACCCTGCTGGATCAATTGTTTAATTCTTTCCATCTAAAAGAGATAAGATGAAACAATAGATTCCTCTTTGGGAAGAAACGGTCTCTTATTTTTGTGGTAAACAAAATAGCTTTTTGGATAAGTCCTGTTATCATTTGATCCAGGAGAGATTGATGGCTGAGGTTAGAATTTCAAGATATTTCTCCTGAACAGAAGTGGTAGGAGAGAAGAATAGCAGATGCAGAGTAAAATGTGGTTCCAAATGTTAGGATTGATCCCATTCCCAAGGGAGCAAAGTTAGGTCCAAAAGAAATAAAACTACAGCCAGAAGACTAGAAATGAAGCTCTCCAGGCTGACTGTCTTCAGGTAAAGATTATAGGAGCTTAGACACTACCATAAGTCATTTAAACAATTGCACAAGTAGTAATTATTAAATATATTTTATTTGATTAATAAATACGTACAGATATACCAACATGGCTGCACACTTAATTCTTCAAACCAATCTTTTAGACTTTGCGTTAATGCAACACTCTAGCTCGTCTCTAAGAAGAAAGCTGGTAGAATCCACTGTCATAATCCTGTCTGTTCTGCCATAATCCTATCTGGTAACCCCACTAACATTGACAACTCAGCCAGGGAAGAAGTGGACTGCCACTTGCTACTTTGGCATTTAAAATTTTATATTTTCTTTTTCTTTTTTTTTTTTTTTTGAGACGGAGTTTCGCTCTTGTTAGCCAGGCTGGCGTGCAATGGCGCGATCTCGGCTCACCGCAACCTCCGCCTCCTGGGTTCAAACAATTCTCCTGCCTCAGCCTTTTGAGTAGCTGGGATTACAGGCACGCACCATCATGCCCAGCTGATTTTTTTGTTTTTTTAGTAGAGACGGGGTTTCACCATGTTCACCAGGATGGTCTCGATCTCTTGGCCTCGTGATCCACCCGCCTCGGCCTCCCAAAGTGCTGGGATGAGAGGATGGCTTGACCCCGGGAGGTAAAGGTTGAAGCAAGCCAAGATTGTGCCACTACACTCCAGCCTGGGCAATAGAGTCAGACCTTGTTGCAAAAACAAAACAAAACAACAGCAAAACTATGCTGTCGTGGTTTTTGGAAAATAGATTCACATACCACATGAGAATAGAGTCGAGATAAGTGAAAAGATCTTGCTCATTTAAAGTAAGGCAATGGAAACCTTTCTTTCTTTGTTACCAATAAAGCTGCAGTAGAATAACTTCTAAATACAGACTAATTATACTTAAATATCACCTATATTATAAAGTTAAAACAAAGTTATATAAATAGTAATAAATATAACAAAGACAGTGACATTGGCCATTTCTTCTATGAGACACAAGTATATCTCAACGTCCTACATTATACACTATAATTTGCATTTCTTCCTCTGTAAAAAGTCATACTCCCTCATTCCAGAGCTTCAAGCTCCCCAAATCTGAGTAAGCAAATACCATGTAGTGAGGCTATTCTATACTTTCATAAATTTGATGAAAGAATTTTATGTTAATATTTATGGTAAACTGTGCAACTAGGCAATGTAAATATCTATGCATGTCCACAATTGCAACCAGCAAAGGATAAGTCTGCATCTTTTTTATTTGTAGACATATTTAAAGTGATTTTCATATGCTCAGATTTCACAACTGTTGAATTTCACAAATGGAAATTATCTTGAAGATCCTGTTTGAAAAGACAGAAATCCAATAAAGTATAATTGTCAGACCTGGGAAACATCCTAGCTGGTATGTTACCTATTAGATATCTGACTTTGAGCAAAGTTCTTAGCTTTGCTGAGATTCCACAGGAAACAGCAAAGCTAACAGGGCTTTTTTGAGGATAAGATGGAATATTGCATGTCAAGCTTATAACAGTGCCTGGCACCCCCGGGCTCAATAATCACAAGCCGTTGTCATCAGTCTCATCAACAACAGCTTCATTAACCCAGAAAGGTTAAATGAGGACTTGACCAAGATCAAACAGCTATAATAGCAAATGGCAGAGTTAGGGCGTGCATCAAGGTTTCCTGAATTTTCACACAGTGCTATTTCCCACTAAACCACAACTGCCACTGGTGTTTCATCCAGCTTTTGAGATCACATTTTTAAGAGATTGATTAATGTGGTGTACCCTGCAGCTTCTGTTCAGCTTCATTTCAACTTTGCAGTGAAGCCACAGGAACTGTGTGTGATGTGAGATGAAATTGCAGTTGAACAGGGTCTTTAAGCCGGTTAGAGAAATTTCTCTTGTGTTCCATTAGTTTAATTATGACATAGTTAAACAGACTCTGAGAAATTTCAAACCTGGGAACATTTGCCCACAGAGGCACGCAGGCCCTGGCAGTAGCTCTTAATCACATTCCTCAGTCAGGTGTCAAGCAGAACACGGTCACAAGCACACAAGCAAGTTTTGTTTAGAATACCTCAAAAAGCCAGCCAAGTGGCAAATGTGGACATCTGTTCTAGACTGTGGCTGTCCTGTTTTTTCAGTCTAATCTGTCAAGATAACCATTTCCCCATTCTCTTAAACAAACACAGACTTCCTTGTTTAAACACTATAACAGTTCTAACAGAACACACAGCTTTTAATCATTCTGTGTTAAGTACACTGGCAAGAGTCTGAGAAAAGAATCAAAACATCTTAAATGTAAACTGGCTGATTTTGCTACTTTGCAAATCCCAGGAAACAGAAAAAAAGAAACCTGAAATTCCAGATAAAAGGAGTATAGCATTGTAGGAGAGACTGCAGTGAATTTTAAATTTTTTATTGAATTGGAAATGCAATTGTGAACCCAGTTCAGCTTCTAATGAAAAAAGCAATCTGATCATGTTTATTTCTTCTTCTAAGTTTTGCAAATTTAAGTTCATTTGTTCCAGTTGTTTTGTATACATTTATAAAGGCAATGTTAATGCTTGAGCAGTGTGATATTTTCAGGAAAGCTATTTGAACACAGAGCAAGGTTGCTTCTCTGCTAACTCTCTTGAAAGCCCGTTAGCATAAAGCTCTGTCACAGTGCAGAGCACATTTTTTTCCATATAATATTTGAGAATAAAAATGAGAAGGGTGGGGAGCAAACCTTTCACAGTGGAATAAGCAAGAATATTGCCAACACCGAAGTTCAGGTGTGCACCCTCAGCCTCCACTCTCTTCATTTCACTTGCAAAATATCCAGGCTCACCCTGAGATATGAAAAAGTTAAAACTTACAGAAAACCGGATATGTTTTCTACTTAGAGAAAAATGACTGTTAAATAATCCAAACTCAGCTGGTGGCTCACGTCTGTAATCCCAGCACTTTGGGAGGCTGAAGTGGGAGGATCACTTGAGCCCAGGAGTTCAAGACTAGCTCCAGCAACTTAACGAGATTTCTGTCTCTACAGAAAAGTTTGAAAATTACCTGGGCACGGTGATGAGCACCTGTAGTCCCAGCTACTCAGGAAACTGAGGCGGGAGGATGGCTTGCACCTGGGATTTTGAGGCTGCAGGGAGCTATGACTGTACCACTGCACCCACTCCAGCCTGGGTGACAGGGAGACACTCTGTCTCCAAATACATAAAAATAAAATAATAATCCAAATGCTGCATTGTCCATGCTTGAGCGTGGTTCCTGTACAGGTTTTGCAACCTAACCAATTTAAGATTATATCCCAGTTCTAAGACTTCATTGTGACTGCACACAAATTAATAAACTTCTCTGAGTCTTTTCTATGAAATGGGGCTAAAAAATATCTTACAGAGTTCTTGAAAGGATGAAAGAAGACACATTTGCAACAAGCGCTGGACAAAATTGGTACTTGTTAGTAAGTAGAGCATCCATTAACACCTGTCAAAATTGGATAAAGTTCCAACTGACATTTAATTCAGGTCTAATAGAGTTTATATTCAATATGTGAATTACCAACTTTACAAAATTAGAAAATAATTTAACAGTGAAAGACTAAACCTGTTTAAGAGATATAATGCCAGGAGTGGAAGTCCCATGTCCAGTTGAATAAGTGTCCAGAATTTGCACAGTTTTCACAATCATCCTAACACCCCCAGCTGGTCCACAGTGGACATAAGTGGGACCCCGGTCTAAAAACTCTGGCATTTGGCTGCCCTGTAGACTGTGGTCCAACCACAGACAGCTTCGGCTTGAGGGCACTAGTAGATTGGGAATGGCTAGCCAGTCAAATCTTCCACTTGAATGACAAAGTCAATCTTGAGAGCAGTCATGGCAAAGAAACAGAAGCTTAGTTTCCATCATGACAAATTTCAGGAATTGGGAGCAACAGGAGGAGCCTGTGCTGAGGAGCCAAGGAAAAACTAGAAAAGAGGTAAAAATTCTGGTCCTCCAGGAGCTAGGGCAGTGAGGCAAATGGATGTTTGTTTGTTTGCTTGTATTTGAGACGGAGTCTTCCTCTGTTGCCCAGGCTGGAGTGCAGTGGTACGATCTCGGCTCACTGCAAACTCTGCCTCCTGGGCTCAAGCAGTTCTCCTGTCTCAGCCTCCTGAGTAACTGGGACTATGGGCGCCCGCCACCACACCCAGCTAATTTTGGCATTTTTACTAGAGACAGGGTTTCACTGTATTAGCCAGGCTGGTCTCGAACTCCTGACCTTGTGATCCTCCCGCCTCGGCCTCCCAAAGTGCTGGGATTGCAGGTGTGAGCCACCGTGCCTGGCCTTAAATGTATTGTTTTTAATCATTCTTTATTTCCTTTTGAATTCTTACACTGTATACCCTAATTGAGAGTCTACCAGATCATTTTATCTTTGATGATTCAGAACATGCTTAAAGATCTCAAAACACTTGAGGGTCAGAATTATTCACATCAGTTATCACATGAGTATAGATGTCTAGCTACTTCTTCTTGAGATTTTATGTCTATATTCTGATAGCTGCTGCCAAGCCAAGGATGAGGACACTAATTGGGTCTCTTGGTCTAAGCCCTTTGGGAGACTGAGGCGGGAGGCTCACTTGAGACCACCCCTGGCAACATAAGAGACGCCTGTCTCTACAGAAAATTTTAAAAATTAGCTGGGCTGATTTTAATTATACAAATATTTATTAAGAAACTGTTCTATGTAAGGCACATTGATAAATATTGTCAATTAACAAATAAATAAGAAGTTTCCCTGCCATCAAAAATTTTACAACTTAATGGTATTTGACAAGCTCACCAGTACTATGAGATGAAATGTGATAAATGCTTTAAGAGAGAAGCAAAACTTTCACCACGATCCAGAGGAGGTAGAAATTACAAGCACTTCGGAGGAGAAACACGGCAGGAATCAGGGAAAGCTGTGGGAAGGCACCACTCTAAGCACCTTGAAATCCAAGAGAAATTTTGACAGGAAAGGTGAAACCATGTTAGGGAGCAGGAAGAAGTACTATTGGAGGAATAGCAAAAATCATTGATTGGCTGCTGGTAGAGAAGTTCTAGTGAGAGATAAAGATGGAAGGAAATTTAAGGCCAGAAAATGAAGGACTTGAAATGTCAGAATAAAGAATTCAGAATTTATTTAGTAAGTAATGGAGTCTGGTGAGGGTTTTGAGCAGGGAATGATACAGTCAGCTGAGTTGGAGGCTGACACATGATTCCACACTCGAATAACTTTTCTATAAAAATATGACTTTATCAAAACCTTTATGAATAAAATAACACACACCTATAAAATATGAACAGGCAATAGAAACACAATAGAGACTAAGAATGTAAATAGTATAACATCTAGGCATAATGTGTTATCCAATTTGCCTTATCAGGGAAAGATGTCAATTTTCTCTCCTAATAAATCACTTGAAGCTGATTTCTACAACCATTATTCTCTTCTTCACAGAGCATGGAACAAGCTGGTCCTTCATCGAGTTCTTTCCCTAGGCTGCAGGCTATAAAGCCTAGGAGCTAGACTGCCCTGAAACTGGAATTTTCATCCATAATTGGCACATCCCTTTTGGAGAGCAATTTGGCATGTATATCATGAGCTATGGAATATCCATACCCATTAACCCAATGTGTCCACTTCTAGGTCTCCAGCCTCAGGACACTTTAAAACAAGGAGAAAATAATGTGAATTAATGTAATTCAGTATTATATAGTATAGGAACATATATGGCAATATGATTCACATATCACAAATCTATGTAAAAACAGATTTAAAAGAGACTGGATGACAATATACATTTTTTAAAAATACCAATTGTGTTGGAATAATTTTATTAAGGGGGATGGGTTTTTCCCCTATTTTGTTTTCCAAGATGCTATTATGTTGTCACAATTATTGAAGAGTTTAAAAAGGAAAAAAAAGGATTAAGACAGGGTGCGGTGGCTCACACATGTAATCCCAACACTTTGGGAGGCTGAGGCAGGCAGATCACCTGAGGTCAGGAGTTCCAGACCAGCCTGGCCAAAACGGTGAAACCCTGTTTCTACTAAAAATACAAAAATTAGCCAGCTAGGGTGGCACAGGCCCGTAGTCCCAGCTTCTTGGGAGGCTAAGGCAGGAGAATTGCTTGAACCTGGGAGGCGGAGGTTGCAGTGAGCCAAGATCATGCCACTGCACTCCAGCCTGGATGACAGAGCAAGAGTCCATCTCAAAAAAAAAAAAAATAGAACTAAAAACAGATCTCTAAGAAGAAGCTAGTGAGTCCCTTTAAGGAATGTGAAGAAAGAATCAAGTGGCCGTGAGGGGTTTCTTTCCTGACAGATCCCATGGGAGCTTAAGGTTCAAAGAAAACCTGAAGCTGCCGAAGCCACATCACATAGGATGAAAGATGAGCTCCACAATGATTTTGTCTTCGTTGGTTCTTGCATGACAGTGCAGTCAGAAGGGGACACGAAAGGGAAGGAGGACGTGTGTGTGACATTTCACTGAGCTGTAGCTCTAGTGTGCACGAATCATCAGTCTCCACACTCCAAGGTCCACCCTCAAATGCTAGGCAGAGTCTAGTTTTCTCCTTTATTTTTTTTCCCTTAGGAATGAGAAATAGGAAATCAGTAACAGAATACGACGAATAAAATCTATTTACCAGCTGACATTAGCAACATACATTTAGAAATAGAGCTATTTCATTCTCTTTTTAAGTAAACCAGTAAAAATAAAATGTTTTCTGATCAATCAGGTCATCAGCTGAGACCATGAAAAAGACCTGCTTAAGTGTTTTGTGAGTAGCAGGATGCAATATATATTTAATTGCTGGCTACAAATAGTCAAAATGTTATCTCTGCGTATCTCAGAATAATCTTATCTATAGAATTATTCATGGTTCTGCCATATGTACAGCAACTGAAAGAATTTTTAAAAGCATCAGCATATAAAACACACCAAATTAAATTATTACTTCACAAGGATTTAAATATTACTCAATAATTAATGTTCCTCTTGTATAAAACAATTTTAAAGCAAAGGTCTGACTCAAAGGCAATTAGTACTATTAAATGAAAGTTTTTGCTTTTGGGACTTTTCTTATTTACAAGATATTTTATCATTAATTTAAATTAGGCAACACTTAACTAGGTTGCTGACATGTATATTGTATAAGACAGAAACAAATATTCTTCTCTGAACTCATTTTTACGTGCAGCCACTTTCCATTGGTGGTTGGCTGTTCAGACCTGGTCCTGTGTGCTGGAGTTATTTTCTGTGTGTGCAAACATCTTTAACCCTGCTCCTTCTGACTATTGTGAGGAAGATATACAGAAAGAATGCAGAGTCTCGGCAGTATTTCACACTTCATTCCGAGGAGGAGGCAAAGGTTAAGAATGAGGAAAATTAGGCAGACAACCATGTGTGGCCGAAAGAAAGGCTTACTATTCTGCAGAGGCCGATTCCCCTGATACAAATAGAAGAAAGGCCCATGAATGAGATCATGTCAACTTCCTCTGCTTACACAGTAATGCTGGCCTTCTTTCCTTTCGGAAAAACAAGTCATCCGTGCACCAGAGTTCAGGGCTGCATTGTAAAATATTTCCGAACTCCCAGTGACGGCACACTGACACAGGTCCAAGGGACAGGTCCAAGCAAGCTTTTCCAGGCCTGGCCTACGAGCCCTAGAGAATTTACAGAGCCTATTTTCTGTGTGTTGATGAAATCTAAACCTCTGATCATCCAGCAGTCAATGAACTTCTGGAAACATGCTAAATGAATGGACTTGATTTTTGAAGGAGAGTCTTTCAAGAACCTCAAGATGATGTTGGGCTGGCTTTGGGCTCAGTGATAAATTTTTACATGTGAAAGGGACGTGATTCTGGGTTTTGGCAGTGCCCCTACTCGTGGGGGACAAGACTTAGTAAAATCATTTCACAGATGAACTCTAAGTCAGAAAGAGTTTTTAAAATTATATCTTAATCCATGGATTAGTACACTCGATTTCTTTTATGATTATTTTTCTCAATAAATTATTTTTGCTCTCCAAGAGTGATTCTAGGTAGGGAATATGACATCAATTCCCAGAGTAGGCATTAACTCATGGTAGATCGAAAGGCTGAAGATCATAATATTTCATATAAAGAATGAGATTTCTATAATCTAATGCTGAACAGCATTACGCAATTGTTTTATGGGCAAATTGGCCTCTAAGTTACTGAACATTAAACAATAAGTAATATGTTGCTATGGAAAGTCTACATTAAAATCAGATGTGCATAAATGTCTTCATTTCAATATTTTTGTATGAATTTTTTTTTACTAATTCTCTGTTGTAAAAAAAAATTTAAAAGAGCCTGTAGCATTTCCCTTGCTGTATGTCAGACTAATAGCCATGTCTGCCAAGGCAGAAGTTACTGGTAGGGTAATAGAGTATAATTCTAACAACGCTTCCCACATTCTCTCCTCAAAGTGAGCTTCCCATGAGGTCAGGTGTCTCTACAGACTGTGAGTGGTATTCTTTAGGGTTTCAGAAACAAAGCTATCTCACTGCAGGTAATTTGACAATACAGTAGATGCTCTGTTAACTCACCCCCAAATAGCCAAATTCCCAGACTGGCTGATATGTTCCCAGCTTTGATTCTTGGCCATAGCATACAGATGTCTCGTCTCAACACAAATAGGCTCCTCTTCAGAGAGAATATCTGAACACCTTTGCGCTCATCATTTGTATTATATACTTAGCAAGACAGGTTGCGTTTGTGCCCAAATCTGTTTATAGAGGCTGTCTTTGTTATTCTAATTAGATGTTTTATTTAATATTTAAAATAAACTGATACAATTAAAGTGCTGGAAGAAAGAGATTTGTATTTTCTCTGAAAGAAGTGGAGTTTTTTTGTTTCTTCTTTTTTTTTTTTAAGATCATCAAATTAGGTGTTGGAGAGCCAGGCCCGGTGGCTCATGCCTGTATTCCCAGTACTTTGGGAGGCCGAGGTGGAGGGATCACCTGAGGTCAGAATTTTGAGAACAGCCTGGCCAACATGCCAAAACCCCGTCTTTACTAAAAAATAACAAAAAAATTAGCCAGATATGGTGGCGGGCACCTGTAGTCCCAGCTACTTGGGAGGCTGAGGCAGGGGAATTGCTTGAACTCAAGAGGTTGCAGTGAGCTGAGATGGCACCACTGCACTGCAGGCTGGGCTAGTAAGCAAGACTCCTTCTCAAAAAAAAAAAAAAATTAGGTGTGGAAGAGAAAGCTACAAATGGCTGCTGGGATAGCATTAAAATTTAGGAGGATTTTGTTCTCATATGGCTTGAAAAATTTCTTTAAGTTCTTGCTCCACTTAAAAGAAACCGAAACCAACGAAACCAGCCAGCTAAGATGCAAATGCAAAAAAAGTCGACACAGAATATGAGTCACTGGGCCAGAAAGTGTTAGACTAAGGCACATTCATATGTTTTAAGGTAAAAGAAAACATTTACGATATGCAGGTATCATCACTCCTGATTCTGTTTCAATTGACTTTGCTTTTATTAACCTGCATACTACCTGCCAATTCTGATATTTTGGAATAGGGGGATTTCTACTGTAGTATGTGTCACACCCTAGAGTTTAAGAGCTAGAAAGCAAACATGGAATTCAGGAAGCTATTTCAGTCAAAACAAGAAAGGAGAATCTGAACTACAGTCATGACAACAAAGTAGGAGGTGTACGTAAGAGAAATTACAGAGTGGAAGTAACCCAATTCTGACCGTTTATGAGAAGGCATTAAGAAGACTCCAAGGTTTGAGTGTGTATGGAAGGCGGCACCTTGGAAAGATGTGGGGAGTCAAGGAGAAGCATCTGATTTAGTGGAGGAAAGGGGACTCAGGTTTTTTGTTTGTTTGGCTTTGTTTTTTTTGACATGGATTTTCGCTCTTACTGCCCAGGCTGGAGTGCAGTGGCAGGATCTCGGCTCACTGCAACTTCCGCCTCCTGGGTTCAAGTGATTCTCCTGCCTCAGCCTCCCCTGTGGCTGGGATTATAGGCATGGGCCACCAGGCCCGGATAATTTTTTTGCATTTTTAGTAGAGACAGGGTTTCGCCATGTTGGCCTGGCTGGTCTCAAACACCCGACCACAGGTGATCCGCCCGACCTCAGGTGATCCGCCCGGCCTCGGCCTCCCAAAGTGCTGGGATTACAGGCGTGAGCCATCACGCCCCGCCCAGGACTCAGGATTTTGATTGATCGAGTTTGAGCTGGACAAAGACCTCCAGGTAGAGATACCGAATGCTGGCAGGAGGGAGTTAGAAACATAGCTCTGAAACTTAGGAAAGAGGTCAATGGTAGAAATACAGGTTTGGAAGTGGTATAGACAGCAGCAATTGAAGTCCCCAGGATGAAAGAAACCTGAAGGAAAACCAACGGAGAGAAGTGGCCTAAGGAAAGAAACAAAAAACCTATGTTTGAGGGCAGAAGCTTAGGAACAGCTCTAATACTGAGGAGATGAAAGAGTTGAAAAAACAAAGATGAGACTTACATTAGACCAGGTCTCCGCAGCCAAGGGAAGGGAGAGCGGGGAAGGGGCAGATGGACGGCCAGGGACAGAAGTTTCAGGGAAGTGTCACTTAGCCTGTCACCAGGCTCCAGTCTTGGAAGTACTCTCAGTAGAACATTGAGGGAATACACCAGATTTCAAAAGGTGAAGGATTGAGTATCTGGTGAGGAAAAGAGTCAAGGGCCTTAAAAATCTCAAGAAGCTCAGTGTGAAGAGAAGGCAGACAGCACTATGCCTTTGCAGGGAGAATGGTTGAGCAGTGGATTGTTTAAGAGAATGAAGGCTTTGGTTGATATTGTTCATGGGAGAAGGGGAGAAAGCACTAAACACACAGTTGGTGAGAGAGCAAGAGAGAGGGACCCTGTGCAGGTAGAAGGGGGAGAAGTAAGAAAGCCAGAAGGGGCAAACTTGGCAAAAAGAAAAGGGCCTTCTTTCTCCAAGACAGGAGCCAGGAAAGAGAAAGGGTAAAGAGAGGAGGAAAGGCCAGCACAGCGGCTTAACATCTGTAATCCCGGCACTTTGGGAGGCAGAGGTGGGAGGATCACCTGAGGTCAAGAGTTCCAGACCAACCTGACCAACATGAAGAGACCCTGTCTCTACTAAAAATGCAAAATTACCCAGGTGTGGTGGCACATGCCTGTAATCCCAGCTACTGGGGAGGCTGAGGCTGGAGAGTCACTTGAACCCGGGAGGCAGAGGTTTCGGGGAGCTGAGATCGCCATTGCCTTCCAGCCTAGGCAACAAGAGCGAAACTCCATCTTAAAAAAAAAATGAGGAAAGTTAAAGTGTTCACATCTGCTAGCGTCCACTGCATTACTAAAGTCTTCTCACACAGTGGCCAGATCGATGTTTAGTGAATAAATGTGTCTAAAGTCATCTGCTAAGTGGGATTACTAAGGACAGGACTGGGGATTGGAATGGATGCATGACATGTAAGAAGCATACTTACCAAATGGACAACTGAATGATTAGTACATTCAGTGCGATAAGCATTCAATGCCACTTAAAGAAAACACAACAAAAATATTTGTTATTGATTTTTTCTTTCAACCTGGGTAAATATTACAGAGATGACCATAGTTACTGGTAGGACCAGAAAAGACTGATTTAAAAATTTCTGGTTTTCTCTCCAGGTTCTCTAGTCTTGTTGGGAAGAACGGACACCTAGAGACTCAGTTTTCATGGTGACAAAAATGTTGGGACATTGGCATAGGTAATAATAGCACAGTGGCTAGGGATTCCTTTTTTTTTTTTTTTTGAGATGGAGTTTCACTCTGTCACCCAGGATGTAGTGCAGTGGCATGATCTCGGCCCACTGCAACCTCCGCCTCCCAGGTTCCAGCGATTGTCCTGCCTCTGCCTCCCGAGTAGCTGGGACTACAAGCATGTGCCACCACACCTGACTAATTTTTGTATTTTTTAGTAGAAACAGGATTTCACCATAGTAGACATGCTGGTCTCTAACTCCTGACCTGGTGATCCTCCTGCCTCGGCCTCCTAAAGTACTGGGATTACAAGCATGAGCCACTGCGCCCGGCCAGGGAATCCATTTTAATGACTAAATTGTCCTTCTAAATCACACAGCATCAGCCCTAGCTCTTCTGCACACAGATTTTCTATAGTTATAGATGGTGTTTTTAATGAGGCCTCATCAAGCTGTGTGGAATTTGCTTCTTGAAAAGCAAAGCCTTGTCTTGATAAGAATGACAATGTCCAGCTCCCCCTGCCAGAGAGGCCATCCGGCAGGCCTTCCCTACTCATTCTCCGCCACTTACAAAGGTGTCCAATTTAAACATGAAGCACTTGGATTTGATTTTCCTTTTTAGAAACCTTGAACAGCTGAGACATTAGAAGATAATGTGATAGAACTCAGCCTTTACTAGGTTATTTCAATCTTATGCTAAAGCATTTCAATTGCATCAAGTAATCATGTAAGTTGAAAGAGACATTCTCTGTCTCAGTGTACTTGAACACTGCCCACGCTGATTTTAAACAGACGGAAGAAAAATATGTTGTATGATTTGAAGAAATGGGAGGCCTTCCAATGCCTACCTCTGCCAAGATATCTCCTCCGTGAGATTGCCCAAGTCCCAGATAACCTTATTTCATTTCTGCTGATGAGGTCACTATAGTTTTATGAGTCACCTTTAAAATAAGAATAACCCCAAGAGAAAAGTTCATCGTTAGCACTTTATATATTGGTATATCAAATTAATCAGCCTGTGAGCTGAGGAAATTAGACCCAGAACAATTAAGTACAGAAAAGGCAAGGGAAGCAAATGGTCTGATCCTAGATATACCAAGAAGGAGAGCAGCTCTGAATGACAAACTACCCGGGGTGGAAGATCCTGAGCAGCCAGCCTGGTCCCCGGAGCAGGTCTAGAAATAATTGTATTAGCTAAACAGAAGAGTACTTCCTTAACTTATCAAAGAACCCCAAAGGCTGGTAGATCAGGCTCATTCCAGAAGAAACATATTTCATAAGGTCAGTTGGCTTGTACCCCACCAGTTTGCTTCACAGATGAAATTCAAGTCCAATGGCCTCCTCAATCTGTTTTCTCCTTTGGTTCAGATAGGACCCACTTGTAAGAAAGAGGGGATTAGAACAACAGGTGGGCCATTAGACCAGAGATGATCCTTAGAATCTCTTCTATCACTGAGATTCTAGGATTCTGTAAAATACTGCTGAAAGTATATGGGCCAAAGCTTAAGATTTCAAAGGTGTTTGGTTAGATAAGACAATCTTGCAATTGAGATTTTGATTTCTTTTTAATAAAGAAATTATCTCTGCTCAATTTTCCATTATTTATTGACTGATTTTGAGTAATCAGAAGTTTGTAAATATATTTCATTTAGTAGTTGAGAGATTTCAACTCTTTCATACACCTCTTTCTTGTTTGTTTGAGACAGGGTCTCACTCCGTCGGCCAGGCTGGAGCACAACGGTGGTGTGATCGTAACTCACTGCAGCTTCAATCTCCTGGGCTCAAGTGTCATCTCACTGCAGCCCTCCAGGTAGATGGGACCACAGGCACATTCACTACACACAGATAATTGTAAAATTTTTTTGTAGAAGTGTGGTCTTGCTATGTTGCCCAGTCTGGTCTGAAACTCCTGGCCTCAAGCAACCCTCCTGCCTCAGCCTGCCAAAGGGCTAGGAAAGATGTGAGCCACAGCACTGGGCCCCTCGTGTACCTCTTGATATTATTTTGAGATGGAAAAGGGAAGAGGAAGGAGAAAATAATGTTTATTGAGCAACTATTAGGCACTTTAAATTCATTATTTTATCTAATTCTCTTTAATACATATTTTCTTTTGTTATCTCCATTTTAAAGGAGAGACCACTGGTCTCATGGAGGTTAAATAACTTGCCTATGAACATAGAATCAGAAGGCACAGATTTATGGCCTAACTGAATTTTTTATACTAAATCTCATGCTTTTTTAATATGCATTATGTTCTATCTCATACTTTGAGTTACAATATAGATGTTTTTTGATGGATTCCACCAAATCATTCCACTTCCCAGGAAGAAAGTCATGTGAGTTGTAAATGTAGTTGGAACCCAAGGACATTTCTGACCCACCTACTGCGCTTGCTAAGTACCTTTTATCAAATAAGGACGCTTTGGGCCTGTTCTATTCATAGAAAGAATTTCAATTCATTGAAATGTAAACCATTAAAGAATTTTAAGTGCTAAATATTGAAACACAATCCTGTTTGTTTTACAAGATACGTTAAAACAAAGCAAAAATGCCATGGGGTCCTTTAGAAAAGAATGTGGACTCTAAAATATTTCCAGTATGACTAATGTTGCATATCTAAATAGGATGCTTAAAAATATAATGACTCTGGAATGGTTACAAATTCCTATTCATGTCACCATTGTAGATCTTTATTTACTTTGGTATTTAATTTAAATTTTTACTAAGGTAATAAATAGATTACCTTGAAATATGGTGACAGACTTGCTAGCAATTATATGACCGTTTTTATTTTGTGTTTTTAGAGATAAGGTTTCTGTTGCTGGAGTGCAGTGGCGTGATCATAGCTCACTGCAGCCTCCAACTCCTGGACTCAAGCTATCCTCCCGTCTCAACCTCTGCAGTACCTGGGAATACAGGCTTGAGCCACCACACCCAGCTATATGATCTTTTATTTTTTTTAATCATATTCTCTGATACAGAGCAAACTAACAAAGTAGGCCATAGATTGTACTCCCCCATGCAATTTGAAATCATTTTTAAGAAATCTATAGAAAATAAAATGATGTTCATTAAACTGGTTGACTCCATGAGGTTTGAGTCCTATAAAGAATGCTTCTCCAAATGTATGATTTGTCCTGCAAGAGGAAACAAATAGAGATTGACTATTAATTATATAAGGTTTTAACCTCTCTTCCGTAAGAATTGCTAAGAAAAACAAGGCTCCAATCTTGCTTTAGTTCTTAGATTACATTCTACTCCAGAACCTAGCAGAAGACCTTCAGACCCTTGGACTGCAGTTACCACATTCAGACTGGACCACTTAATGTGGCCCACCTGTATCCATCCTTCTATTAATAAGCTCAATATGCTGAGGTTTTAGATTAAGCAGTAATAAAGTACAGAATTCATCTACTTTCTATGGACTTTAAACGCTTAAACCGAAGGAGAAGGGGAGCTTAATTCCAAGAGCTGCTGATCTTTCTCAGGCCTTAACCAACCTTTTCTGAAAAAGACAGGTTCCAGATGAATCTCAGAGTTGGGAAAATCATGTCAAATACTTCAAAATTCTGAACATACTTTCAAGTAACCACTGCTGTCCTATAATGATTTTTGGCTTTGTATCTTGGAAAAATTTTTATCCATGGATATATATCTGATTTCATAATAGACATCAAAAGAGAAATGGGATTTTATTCACAGAAATTCACTTTATAGCCAAATTTTCTAGCTGCGTATATTTAAAGTGAGAGATAAATTTATTTATGTTCATATTTGTCATCTCTATATCCACTTACCTCTCTAGGGTTCCTTCAGACAGAATCTGACAAGAGAAAATTGACTTAGAGGAGAATATGATTAGCTCAACAAATATGATAGACGTTATTTGGGAGAGCTCAGCACAACATTTAGAACCATCTGGTAGAACCCTTTCGAATGGAGTGTATCATTTAGCTGCCTCCCCACTCCCAACCTTCTCCATCTAAAAAATAAAGCTAACTAATAAAGTATTATTCTCATTGTGTTATTCTCACCCCTATTTTACAGACTAGGAGACAAAGTTTTAGTAATGTTATTTGATATCCTCAAGATCACAAATTTAACAGAGTAGCAATAATCTGTTTGTTTTTTAAGTTCAGGGTTGCAAGTGCGGGTTTGTTACCTAGGTATACTTGTGTCACGGGCATTTGTTATGCCAATTATTTCATCACTGAGTATTAAGCCTAGTACCCATTAGTTATTTTTCCTGATCGCCCTCCTTCCAACCTCCCCCCTCCAAAATGTCCCAGTGTGTGTCACTCCCCTCTGTGTCCACGTGTTCTCATCATTTAGCTCCCACTTGTATCTTAAGGCAAAGATTCTTTCAGGCCTTTTAGCCCCAAATTCTACCTTTCTTTCTTATTCATGAAACCACACTGTCTTGTTGGTTTCATCTAACAACTTAGTGACCATTTTTCTTCTCTTTCTTCTATATAGTTCTATTTTCCTTTCCTTCTATGGAATTTCTCTTCTACCTTCTTTACCCAACTGAGAAAAAACAGTTTCTTAAACTCCAAATTCTCTTTGTCTCTAAATTCTCTGATTAGAAATAAGACGCTAACCAAGATTTATTTCAGGTCAGAGCAGCCTCTATTCCAATTTGGAAAACTAAAGCTGTGTGTGTAGTGGGGAGCGGTAGGAAAAATAAGGGCAGAACAGTCCAGACATCCAGGTGGGATCTTTAAGTAGAACTCATAACAACACCCCTTAAGAAGCAGGAAGGAGACCTGAAGCAGCAGAGTCATTCATTTGAGCTTCAGATTATTTCCTTTCCTAACTAATCAATAATTGTTATAATTAAAATTGATAGCTGCAAATAACATGACAGAGGGCTGCTGCCAGAATACTGATTGTGTCTTTGGCTTGGAAAGATAGGCAGCAGCGTGGAACACTTATTTTCCAATTTGCTTTTAGCTGTGTGCAAATTGCTTTAGCTGTATCCAGCTGATTTAGACCTTGCCTGGAGGTGCACTAGATTAATTGGGAGCCACACATTCATTGCTTACAGAATGGACTCCGTAATTGGTGAAATTTGTTAGTGCCAGTTATAAAATAACTATATAGTTCTGTTTTTAGCTGTCCTTTCATTACTCTTTCTGTTAGAGGGAGGGGAGACAATTAGAACCCATCTGACGATTAAGATGGGTGCTTTTACATAAGGACTCAAAGGAACGTGTCTACAGTCAATATTTTATCCAAGCAAACGTTAGTGTGAATATGGTATTGATTTTTTTCAAAAACTGAAAAAGTACTTGAGCACATAAAAGAATTTTTTCATCTTTGTTGTGACTGAGCCTTAGATAAGAGAACCTATTTTGTTAGAACTATGGCCAGATTTTTCAAAATGATTCTTTGTTCTCTCTTCTAACTTCATTGGGTTAAATAGAACAAGCATTCTTTCTTGTTTATTGCAAATGAAAGAAATAAGAAAAATCCTGAAGCCACACTCAGGTGCCCTCCAGTTTGTCTTGTGTCTCCCATTTTTTTCTTTGGGTCACAGGGTACCATGGGGGCATCCACACTGCCTACTTGAAATACCAGATGAATATGAATGAATATGAAAATCATTTTTGGCAGACAGACATTTTTTTTTTTTTTTTTTTTTTTTTTTTAGAACAAAACCAGGTAGGTCAAGGACAAAACATAAGTTATAAATACAGGTTAGAAAGACAAAAAGTTATTTTTTATCCCTTAAGAAGTGTTTTATGTCAACAGACTTAAATATGCAAAATGGCAGATTACATCTCTCAAACAACTCGTAGTATGTTGCAATGCATGCCAAATTGTAGAGGCTATTCCCACCCATATTCAAAAACCACATGTATACACAGAACAGAGACAACAGCCAGGACTCTGTCACCTGAGTGACAAAAATCCCAACTCAACTCAAACTCATTTAAATAAACAAAGGAGTGGAAGAAGAGTGTGTTTATTAGTTTAGGTTACTAAAAAGTACAGAAAGAGACTATTAGACATTACCCAGCTTCATGGGCTCAGAAAGGTATCATGACTTTCTTCTTCCATTTTTTAGCTCAATCTTATTTCCTGCTGGCTTCACTTTCAGCAAAGCAAGTCTTACCTCATAGACGTCCCTTTCAGACCCAGATTTATATTACATCTGTTCAACAACTCCAGTAAAAAGAAGATGCACGGCGGGCGTGGTGGCTCATGTCTGTAATCCCAGCACTTTGGGAGCCTGAGGTGGGCGGATCAGGAGATCAAGAGATCAAGACCATCCTGGCCAACATGGTGAAATCTCATCTCTACTAAAAATACAAAAATTAACCGAGTGTGGTGGCACATGCCTGTAATCCCAGCTACTCGGAAGGCTGAGGCAGGAGAATCGCTTCAACCCAGGAGGCGGAGGTTGTGGTGAGCCGAGATGGCGTCATTGCACTCCAGCCTGGGCAACAAGAGCGAAACTCTGTCTCAAAAAAAAAAAAAAAAAAAAAAAAAAAAATTAGCTGGGCATGGTGGTGCGCACTTGTGATCCCTGCTGCTCTAGAGGCTGAGGCTGAAGAATCACTTGAACCCGGAAGGTAGAGGTTGCAGTGAGCCAAAATTGCGCCACTGCACCTCCAGCCTGGCAACAGGGCAAGACTCCATCTCAAAAAAAAAAAAAAAAGCTTATTTCCTAATAGTTTCAGCAAATTCTCAGACCTATAGTGAGTTACTTGCCCACTTCCTGAAACACACATTATGGCCAGGAGGATAGAATATGCTTACTGACCACACCTGAGCCATGCGCTCACCTGGCCTGAGAGTGAAGTAGGGCAGTCCCCCAGAGAGACACTGAGGTACTGTTACCAAATGTGGAAATAGATCAGGCAGGGACAACAACAAATGGCCACAACGCTACCCACACTAAAGTTGCAGCAAACTATTAGTATCCTTAGTAGTACTCCTTAATCTTTTCTGGTGTCTTTGGGATCTAATTAAAACTAAAGATCTGGGCCGGGCGCGGTGGCTCACGCCTGTAATCCCAGCACTTTGGGAGGCCGAGGCGGGTGGATCACGAGGTCAAGAGATCGAGACCATCCTGGTCAACACGGTGAAACCCCGTCTCTACTAAAACTACAAAAAATTAGCTGGGCATGGTGGCGCGTGCCTGTAATCCCAGCTACTCAGGAGGCTGAGGCAGGAGAATTGCCTGAACCCAGGAGGCGGAGGTTG
This sequence comes from Sapajus apella, assembly GCF_009761245.1. Classification (NCBI taxonomy): domain Eukaryota; kingdom Metazoa; phylum Chordata; class Mammalia; order Primates; family Cebidae; genus Sapajus; species Sapajus apella. The sequence goes on along the minus strand of NW_022436941.1, from coordinate 15,956,671 downwards.
CGGTGAGCCGAGATCGCGCCATTGCAGTCCAGCCTGGGTAACAAGAGCGAAACTCCGTCTCAAAAAAAAAAAAAAAAAAACAACTAAAGATCTTTTCCTGCAGAAAAATGCCTATGTGACCATGTCATGCAAGATGTTGCTTGCTATTTCAGAACGGTTCATGCATGCTTAGAGCCCAACCAATAACACAAAAACTAGAAATCTTTCTGAAGTAAAAGATTATTTTTAAAGTAGCCCATCTTGTATCTAAGTCCCACAATTTTAGGCTTTCTTCTCCTCCCAATGGCCTTTTTTTCCCTCAAGCAATTTTGTTTCTGAACAATTCCTCTTCAGCAGATGTTTGTTACCCTTACAGTGGGAGGAGGAAGGAGGGAGCAGCCCTTCAGTTCTTGCTTTCGGATTTTGGAAAAGAGGGGTATGAAGGAAAACTCAGAAAGAGAAAGAGAAAGTTACCACAATCATAATGTTTAACTTTTGTTGAACACTTTGCTCTTGAAGCTAGAAGGAACTGTCATATTTCAAGACCAATCATTCTTATAAAATTTTATCATGTTCTGTAGCTATAGAATAAGAACAAAGTTAATGATAGGATGAGATAGTATCCTAAAAGTATTAACAGAAGACAAGATTAAAGATATGAATTTAAAAATATATAATATCAATTTCTTTTTTTTTTTTTTTTTTGAGATGGAGTCTCGCTCTGTCACCCAGGCTGGAGTGCAGTGGCACGATCTCAGCTCACTGCAAACTCCTGCTCCTGGGTACAAGCGATTCTTCTGCCTCAGCCTCCCAAGTAGCTGGGACTACAGACGCACGCCACCAAACCCGGCTAATTTTTGTATTTTAGTAGAGACAGAGTTTCATCATATTGGCCAGGCTGGTTTCAAACTCCTGACCTTATGATTTGCCCACCTTGGCCTCCCAAAGTGTGTGAACCACTGCACCCAGCCAAAAATATATAATACCAATTTCATATATGTACATAGAGAAATATCTAGAAAGATGTATATCAACCAGTGAAAAATGATCCTTTTTAAAGAGTTTAGGAGGAAGAATCAAAGAGAATTCTACTTCCTTTGTTCTCATTTAGTTATATATGCCTTGAGCAATGAAGAAAAACCATATAATAGAAGCGAAAATGCTTAAAGTATGAAAATAAAGATTTCTGATATAAACAAAATGACAATTTTGTCCAGAATTTCTCTTCTCCTGGGTAATGAGTAATAAAAATAAAATAAATAAAAACTGTACTGAGTAATAAGGACTATGGAAAAAAATTTCTGATAAAACTTGGATACCAAGAACACTATATCAACTTATTATTATTGCTTCCCCAAACAGCAGAGATTAGGCAGAGCCCCAAAGGAAGATGTTCTGGAAGCATCAGGGAACAGCTCAACAAGAGGTGAAGGAGCCCAAATTCACAGCAGATCCCAGAAAGCATAAGCACACTGCGCTGAAAATGAGAGGGATCCACTAAAAAGTGAAAAACTAAAGAGAAGGCTGCTGTGAGATGAAGCGAGCTACGATCATGCTATCAGATTCAGAGAGAAAAAGAGAACCTGCTGAGCACAGAGATGTCATGTTGAAGCAAAATGTCACTAAGACAGCAAAGAAAAGAACCGTTACAAAGCCTGGAATTTTGTCTGGCCCTATTTCCCACTCCTAACAAAAACATCCTTTAAATAAGTGGTCTAAGAAAATGTAACCCAATCAATCATGTATAACATCATTAGTACAGTGTGGTTTTTAAAACTTTTTTACAGCACCAAAACTTAGAAACAGGTTTAAAAAAACACTCATTAAAAAGAGATTGCCATAGAGTAGATAAAATTCATAATCACAAAATGTATCGTGACTTTTTAAAGTAATAAAAAATTACCTCCATAAAGCAAGACTACAAAATGAAAATGTGAGAGCACAGAGAAGACTAGGCACCCAAGGGGGTATAAAATATCACTGTCAGAATCAGGAAATAAATGTAAGAAAAAATAGAGAAATGAATTTTTCTAAATGGAAGGAGCAAAGGGAGAAATAGAAATTTTCAAAAAAACCCCAAAAATATTAAAGATAGAAATGCAATAAGCTAGCAAGATAGAAATTTTTTTAAAAATTGAAGAATTGTACAGAAAATAATGATTATAAAAAACAAAATGTACCTAATCAATCCAGAAATCAGGGATTTTCAATGTACACATAATTGGAATCTCCTAAGATGGGCTGTAAAACAAAGCAAGTATTCTGAAATGATCAGTAAATAAACTTTCCTCAAATAAATAAAGATTTGCATGTGTACATTCAACAGGCACATTATGTACAGGGGAATTAAAACAGAGCAACAAACACTGAGACACAATTTTTTTCTTTCTTCTTCTTTTCTTTTTTGGGATTGAATTTCCCTCTTGTTGCCCAGGCTGCAGTGCAGTGGCATGATCTTGGCTCACTGCAACCTCGGCCTCCTGGGTTCAAGAGATTCTCCTGCCTCAGCCTCCGGAGTAGCTGGGATTACAGGCATGTGCCACCACACCAGTAATTTTGTATTTTTAATAGAGAGGAGGTTTATCCAGGATGGTCAGGCTGGTCTCAAACTGCCAACCTCAGGTGATCCGCCCTCCTCGGCCTCCCAAAGTGCTGGGATTACAGACATGAGCCACTGCGCTAGGCGACATAATCTTTTTAACTCCGAGATATTAAGTACCATAAGAAGGTACTTAGCCTATTATTAATAAAGATATCTATTTGCTACTCCATTTGAGTGCTTTTCTAATAAAGTTATGGAAATTTTAAGATAAACAAGTAATATTCTGGACAGCTAGGCAAAAAGATCACGTCATTTATAATGAGGGTTTAGTTTCATTTTGTTTTAGGTATGAAAGTGTTGTCCTTTTTTTTGTTTCTTGTTTGTTTTTTGAGACGGAGTCTTGCTCTGTCGCCCAGGCTGGAGTGTAGTGGCGCCATCTTGGCTCACTGCAACCTCCACATCCTGGGTCTAAAAGATTCTCCTGTCTCAGCCTTCCGAGTAGCTGGGATTACAGGCGCCCACCACCATGCCCAGCTATTTTTATTTTTTATTTATTTTTATTTTTTTTGTATTTTTAGTAGAGACTGGATTTCACCATGTTAGCCAGGCTGGTCTCGATCTCTGGACCTCATGATCCGCCAGCCTTGGCCTCCCAAAGTGCTGGGATTACAGGCATGAGCCACCGTGCCTGGCCCCCCAAAAATGTTTTTATAGCCTCTTACAAATAATGAAAATTGAGAGGAGAGGTAGAAAATAGAAAATAGCTGAGGACAAAGTCATGTTATTTAATATTGATCAAGTGGTGGAAGGGTTAGCACCACAAAGGCAACAATAAAAATGATAAGACTAAATTTGGAGGAAGGAGAGTACACAAAGAAGGAAGAAAAAGTAAACTAATCCTATCGTGGATGATGGTAAGGAACAAAGATGATGGGAATTATTAAATAAAGGCAGCCTTTGCACAAGGGAGAATTTGGATGAAGTAGTCTTTGTATGGGGTAATTACACTTTTATGTAATACAAGCCCGTTGTACAAAATATTTGCACACAAATATAAATCTTCCCAAATATCACAAGAATTACAATGTTAAAGTTAGCAAAAAGATAACATAGTACAAAATAAATATGACAGAAGAGACAAACATCTTTTAGAGCCATAAATGAAAATGGGCTAAACTTGAGTGTTAAAAGAAACAGAGTTTCCAATTGGATTTCTAAGGGACTAATCTCTATAAGAGACACACCCAAAACAAATGATTCAGAGCTTGTGATGAAAAGGTTGGGCAAAGGTGTTCAGGCAAATACATGCACACACACACACACACACACACACACACACATATATATATATA
>NW_022436941.1:15916118-15952698 GCF_009761245.1 Sapajus apella | reverse complement strand
GGAGCTGCTGCTTTGGAAAGAGCAGTTTAGATTGCTTACATGTTTAGTGAGAAATGAGTTTGGTGAGGGCCTCGTGATTAGTTTTACATATGTGTGTGTGTGTGTGTGTATGTATTCACATACACACACACACACACACACACACACACACACACAAAAGATCCAGGCTTACCTCCACTGACATAGAAATATATGAGTATATGAGATGCAAATACAAGGCAATTGTTTTACTGCAAGAGGTATCTTAAGCATGCTTACAGCTCCTGCTCCCAGCAGTTACTGCCAGTCCCTAGAGACTAAGCAGGAGAAAATCAGGGAGGGTGAAAGGAGGCCTTTCTGTTACTCTGGGTATTAACTAATCACAAGGCCCTTACCAAACTCATTTCTCACTAAACATGTAAGCAATCTAAACTGCTCTTTCCAAAGCAGCAGCTCCTAGTGCAAAGGAGTCCACTGCTTACTCCTAACTGCCCATCACAACTCATTCTTAAAATGATGAGACTTTCTCCATTACTTCAAAATAAGACATCTATTAAAAAAACATTACATAGACAGCTTCGCAATTGATGTTTAACTCTGAGATGTCTATTTTTAACTCTGAGATATTAAGTACCGTAAGAGGGTACTTAGCCTATTATTAATAAAGATATCATTTATTTGCTACTCCATTTGAGCACTTTTCTCATTAAGCCTGTAAGAATATGCATATAATGTTATCCTAGATTAAAATATTATTCACTAATAGTCAAAGACAAACTTTGTATATTTCAAAGCCATTAACATCACTGTAAAAGATTATATAACTAATAAACATTCTCCCTTTATTTAATATATATATAATTAATTAAATAGAAATAAATTAAATAGAAGTAGTGATAGCAAAAGAGATAGAGATAATTTGGAGACACACCTTGCCATATATTGTTGGTGAAAAAAATGTCAGTTTATTTTTAAAGTGATTCATGTCCTTCATTAAAAAAAAAAACAGATAGTTCATAATCATATTAATTAACAACAATGTTTCCTCTCTCCTCTAGGTTACTTCTTTCCACTTCCAATTCATCACAAATCACTGCTGCTAACAGTTTGAAGTACTTTGCTTTCCAGGCTTTTCTATTCAAATATAAATATACTGCACAAACACACATACACATCGACACACAAGCATACAACACAAACATACACATATATTAATATGTATTCTTTTTTTTTACAGACATAAGATTGCACTCCTATAACCCTATACATAGTATCTAGCAAATTCATTTGTTAACAATATGTGATACCATATCATGTAAATAGAAGAAGACTTATCCTTTTCAAGGCCGCAGACTGTGGCCGTGCCGTTACTAGAACACTGATGGACATTTACGTCGTTTTCAGTCATTTAAAATGTTGCGACAAGCATTTTTGTACAGTGTTTTTGTCTATTGAGTGAGATGGGCTATAAGCTAGTTCCTAAAAGAAAATTATTATGTACATTTATATTTTTGACAAAAAGTTCCAAATTTGTGTCTAGCAACTTTCTCACCAACAGTGTAGGAATTTGAACCCACACTACTCACCAACATCTAACCTTTGTCATACTGAAAGACAAAAAATAATCTGTTGTCCTTTTAATTCACTAAATGACCATCTTTTCGTATTTTGCCCAGTCATTGCAGTTTTTCTGTTAACTGGTTGTTTATACCCTTTGCTCGCCTTTTCTGTGAGGTTGCTGGCTCAATGCTTTTTAAAAATAGTTTGAGTATAAAAATTGGCCCTTGGCCTGAGGTATATTTTGCAAATATTTTCCCATTTCCTGTTTGCTATTTGACTTTATTTATGATATTATTCTCCAAGTGCAACTTAAATTTTTTAAAATGTAATCAAATTATCCATTTTTTCCTTTATGGCTTCTGAATTTCATGCTATGCACAGAAGCATCGCTCCAATTCTGATAGAGATAAGCTCATCCACATTTTCTTCTAGTAGTGTGATACTTGCACTAAAGATTTGATCCATCTGGAATTTATTTTATTTAAGGAATGATATAGGATTCCAGGCTAATTTTTTTCCATGTGGCTAACCAATGTGTCAAGGTATATTTAGAGCAATAACATACCACTTTTGCTGGTCAAGTAATGTTTTATAATATATAAAGATAAAATTACTTTTATGGGGTTTTTTTTTGTTTTATTGAGACAGAGTCTCAATCTCCTGCCCAGGCTGGAGTGCAGTGTGCAATCTTGGCTCACTGCAGCCTCCGCCTCCCTGGTTCAGGTGATTCTCCTGCCTCAGCTTCCTGAGTAGCTGAGTAGCTGAGACTACAGGTGGGTGCCACCACGCCCGGCTAATTTTTGTATTTTTACTAGAGACAGGGTTTCACCATATTGGCCAGGCTGGTCTCTAACTCCGGCCTCGTGATCCGCCCACCTTGGCCTCCCAAAGTGCTGGGATTACAGGCGTGAGCCACCATGCCTGGCTCCACATTTTTTTTTTTAGACAGGATCTCACACTCTGTTGCCCAGGCTGGAACACAGCAGTGTGAACCCAACTCACTGCAGCCTTCACCCCTTGGGCTATAGTGATCCTCCCACCTCACCCTCCTGAGTAGCTGAGACTACAAGCATGTGCCATCGTGCCTGGCAGAAACATCAACAGTACAGTCCTGTTGTTTTATAAGTTTTACGATACTTTTTTAAAAAAACATATTCTGCAATTTACAAATGAACAAAATGCAATTGTTAGTTCTGTGTTACAGGAAGATGAAAAAGAAATAACCCCCTAATTTCTTTTCAACAAGAGACTCCAAAATAATAATAATAATAAAAGCAATTATACTTCACAAAAACATTTTTAAGTGACTCTTTTAGTAGAGCTTAAATTGGCTTCCAGGATTTTTTATATCAGGTAAGACTGGTAAACTCTTTTGCTTCATAAACAAACACTGCAACAGTTCTTTTCTTTTCTTTTCTTCTTTTCTTAAGATGGAGTTTCTCTCTTGTCGCCCAGGCTGGAGTGCAATGGCGCAATCTCGGCTCACTGCAACCTGTCTCCTGGATTTAAGCAATTCTGCCTCAGCCTCCCGAGTAGCTGGAATTACAAGCTCCTACCACCATGCCCAGCTAATTTTTGTATTTTTAGTAGAGAGGAGTTTTGCCATGTTGGCCAGGCTGGTCTCAAACTCCTGACCTCAGGTGATCCACCTGCCTCAGCCTCCCAAAGTGCTGGGATTACAGGCGTGAGCCACCATTCCTGGCCCAACATTTCTATCAGTAGAAAATATGTTAGAATTCTGTCCCAGCTAACTCAAATCATGAAATAGTGCAAAGTAGAAAATATCATAGCATTCAAAATCTATTCAAATGGGCAGAAGGAAATAGAAAAGGATGAACTGAAACAGGACAGCTTGGGGGAAAAGCCAAATTTATCTTAAAGATTGCACAATCACTTTAAAAACAACAGTGTCCCTTGACACTGAAAGGTGCTAATTTATCTCCTCCTGTCCTGCAGACTTCTGTTAAACTTCCTTCCAGAGAAGGCTGGTTCTGCTCTCTAAGGTGACCCATGTCCGCTCTTGCCCAGTCCCTTCTTTCATCCCGAGGTGGCTGCCTTGTCCCACACTATCTTCTCACCTTGTCGTCTTGGCAAAATCGGAATGGCTGGTAGGCAAACAAGTGAAATTCATACCCATTATCCTTCCCCCAGCCACCCGCCCATGACTCACATTCTCAGCAGCTTTTATAAGACGCCACTCCACAAAGAAGCAGCTGACACCTTCTTCTATTTTTCCTACTTTCTGCCTTTCCTAAAATCTTCCATTCATGTGATAAAGAATCATCTAAACAGGCCGCTTCTTCATTCCCTTTAAAGTAAAAACAAGCCTGGCATGTTGGCTCACACCCGTAATCCCAGCACTTTGGGAGACCAAGGCGGATGGATCACCTGAGGTCAGGAGTTCGAGACCAGCTTGGCCAAGATGGTAAAACCCTGTATCTACTAAAAATACAAAAATTAGCTGGGCGCAGTGGTGGGCACCTGTAATCCTTGCTATTTGGGATGCTGAGGTGAGAGAATCTCTTGAACCCAGGAGGCGGAGATTGTAGTGAGCTGAGATTGCACCACTGCACTGCAGCCTGGGTGACAGAGCAAGACTCCATTTAAAAAAAAAATAAAAAAGTAAAAATGAAGTTCTTACAAGAATATATAACATCCTAATTAATTCGTCACTTTCCCCACCCAAGCACACGCACAACTCTTGGGGCCTCATGCAGACCATTTGCTGAATTGAAAATATTCCATTCTGTTAGAGAAGGCAAAGAAATAAATGAGACGGATGCAAATCATTCGATGTGCTAGGAATAGGTAATTAAATTATTTACCTGGGAGATGTGTTAGACGAATAAAGTAAGTAGAGCAATATGTGTGAACCTAGTTAGGAAGGAAAGGAAGAACGAAGTAAATACTAAATATTCATGATACACTAAATATACATGAGAAACATGAGGCACTGAGTATACACTGTATCCTAAATATAAATGAGGTCATGAAGCATTCGCTATCCGTGAAGTCTTATTTCAGCCCCTCATTGGTGACACCCATGTAGGACCTCAGCTGCCCTCTACCTTGGAGATGCAGATAAAGCCCTTAGCTGCTCATCAGGCTAATGCTGCAGGCCTTTGCCAGGCCCTCCAATAGAGCAGGCATGTGCGGACTCCAGGCACCTTCCACCTTCCTTGTCCTTTACTTGGGCCCTCATAACCATGGACAGACAAGATATATGATCACTGAGTAACCCTGAATTCAGATTGTGTGACCCTTCCATTTGCTTGTGCTCCCCAGCCTAGGTGTGTTAATTTACTGCATTTTTTTTTTCTTTAGAGACAGGGTTTGACTCTGTTGCCAAGACTGGAGTACAGTGGTGCAATCATAGCTTACTGCAGCCTCAAACTCATGGCCTCAGTCCTCTTGCGTCAGCCTCCCAGGTAGCTAGGACTACAGGTATGCACCACCATACCCACTTAATTAATTAATTTTTTTTTTTTTTTTGTAGAGACAAAAATCTCACTACATTGCCCAGGCTGGTCTTGAACTCCTGGCCTCAAGTGATTCTCCCACATTGGCCTCTTGTGATGCTGGGATTACACATAAAAGCCACCATGCCTGACCTCCACTCCATTTTATTCAACTTGCTTCCCCCTGTATGCTTTAGTTTAAAATGCTTCAACAAACTCTGATCTGTGCACCTTAAATATGTGAGCTGCCTGTCCCACCACTGCAGGATAGCGTGCCTGGCTGTCTGTTGCCTCAGGCTGAGTCCACATAACACCTCATCTGCCATTCTGCCTCTCATCTGTATTCCAGCCACGCTGTTTTCCACGCCTTCCCTCAAACACTGCAGACGCATTCTCACCTCAGGATTTGCACCTGCTCTTCCCTCCGCCTAAAACATTTCCTCAGACACCTGCATGACTTGCTCCTTTAGCTCCTTCAGACGTCTCGTCCCTGAACCTCCTACAGAAAACCACATCATTTTCCCAACAACAAATTTCCAATTTTCTAACACCAACTGGGTGTCCTACAACCCAGTTCAATTCAAACATTACTTGGAGTGAGTGCAGACCCACAGTTAAAGATTCAGTCCCACAGGACTCCCCTCGCTTCAGATGCCAGCCACAAACGGGGTCCCCAGACTACTTGCATCTCTGCTCTGCTAACTACAAATCTGAGGCTTCTCATGAATCCTTTGTGGTTCAATAATTTGCAAAACTGACTCACAGAACTCAGAAAAGAGTTATAATCTCAGTTTTATTATGAGGAATACAACACAGAACAGCAAAATAGAAGTGATAAGAAAACAAGATATGGAGACGGGGTGGCACATAGCTTCCATGCCCTCTCCAGCATGCCATCTTCCAGCACTTGTCAGCAGACCAGTTCACCAGCTCCCTAAACCTCATTGTTGAAGAGTTTTTGTGTGTGGTTTTTTTTTTTTTTTTTTTTTGAGATGGAGTCTTGCTCTGTCACCCAGGCTGGAGTGCAGTGGTGCCATCTCAGCTCACTGCAACCTCTGCCTCCTGGGTTCAAGCGATTCTGCTCCCTCAGCCTCCTCAGTAGCTGGGATTACAGACACACACCAACCACGCTTGGTTTGGCTAATTTTTTTGTACTTTTATTAGAGATAGGGTTTCACCATGTTGGTCAGGCTGGTCTCAAACTCCTGATGTTGTGATCTGCCTGCCTCAGCCTCCCAAAGTGCTGGGATTACAGGCGTGAGCCACTGTGGCCGGCCTGTGGAAGAATTTTTATAAAAGGGTCATTGTACAGCCAGGACTGATTAAATCACTAGCCATTGGTGACTAGACTCAATCTCCAGTCCTTCTTCCTCCAAAAAGTTCCAACTCTCTAATCACATAGTTCGTTCCACTGATGACCTGCTCCTTCCTGAAGCTACCTAAGGGACCGCCAAAAGTAACCTCATCAGCATAAAGTTAAATATGGTCCAAAAGGTTCATTATGAAAAAATCCTTCCAGAGATTGTGGGTGAGGCAGACTCTCAAAGAAAGGAGGCAGATCAATGGCATCTCTACTTTAACCTGACATGGCATTTGCTCCTCATTCATTTGACAAAATTTATTAAGTGCCTCTTTTAGGCGAAACCCTGTTCTGGGTGCTGGAGATAGAACAGTAAGAAAAAATGATTAGGTCCCTGCTCTGACGGAGTTTACATTCTAATGGGAGGAGAAGACCATAATCAGATACACGAACAAGTGTATTACATGTCATTTGGTGGTAAACAACATGGAAAACGTAAAGCAGGACAAAAGAGGAAGTACTCAGGGAGAAGGCAGACATTCCTATTTTTGTGGTGTAAAAAATAAGTATGAATGCACTATCCTCCTGGGAGGCCAAGAATCCCTGACCTTGTGCTACTTAATGTAAGCAGGCCTGCTTTGTCTGGGCCACCCCCCGATTGCTGGCACGGAGCTCCTAAAACCCTTGGGATCTCCTAAATCACAGGAGTGTTGACAGTCCTACATAATTCCATACGTCTCTCCCAAATCTGGTCCAGTCACATGTGGTTATTCCATGGACAGAAATCCACCGCACAAGGCACAGGAATTTGGCGTGCAAACTGAAAGGCTAGGTCAGTTAAATGATGGTGAGAAATGAGCCCTCATGAGCTCTATAGCCATCCTAGGCCACGTTTAATTACAAGAACAGGGAAGTCACAAAGAGGTAGAAACAGTCTGTCAGCAGAAGCAGGAGAATGGGACAGACACACTAAGAGAAGAAGGGGTGAGACGTTATGAGATACTCGAGGGAGATTTAGGGATTTTCTAGACGCCAACAATCACTAGGCCAATTTCCTTCCTATCCTTGGATAGTATGAGACAGATTCTTATACGTTTTCAATAAACCTTCTTTGTAATGAAGCTGGTTTGCATGAACTTCTGCTCCTGACCATAAACGTTCCTTTGTTCCTTCAACAAAAGGCTTAGATGAACGTGCGGAGTCAAAACAAGCCAAAACAAGGTGCCAGCTGAGCACCCTGTTCCCCCACTGCCCAGCCTCTGCTCTCTCAGCAAGTTCATTCAATCCTGTGGGCCCCAAGCCTTGCCACCTCCATCCTTTCTCTTGAGAATCTGCAATTCGAGCTGAGAGATGACAGTATGGCCAGTCAGGCGAGGTCATGTGGTTGGAGAATCAGAGAGAGCCAGTGTGCAGAGAGGAAGGAGGCAGACGAGAAGCAAGAGCAGATGCAACAAGCCAAGATGTGTATGTGAGAGAAGCGTCCATGCCGCCTAGACCCCCCAGGTCCCACCCAGTGCCAGCCCCATGAGGCTTGGGCACAGCTGTCACCCCTTTTCATGCAGGAACCTCTCTGCTCTTACACGATATCTGCCTACTTTGCTTATGTTTGCTTGAATAGATTTATGTGACTGACACCTTAAATGTCCTTGACCAAGGCACAGTGTCCCTGGAAAGCAGGAGATGCACAGGGGAGCCCTGCCAGGCATTTAGTAGGAGGCTTCCAGGCCTGCGGAGCTGCTTACATCGAGTGGGACAAGATTAGAGAGTCTCGGCCTCCCAGGAGGATAGCAAATTCATGTTAGGTACCAGTTCATCAATTTCCACCACCAGATGATGACAAGGGAGTCCCTCTAGCTGACCTGGAAGGTGCTTGGTCACTTACATACCCGGAGGACACCTCAACCACTGGAACCAGTCATTGGAAAGTCCCCAGGGTCCCATAGGCTTCCAGAAGCTACATTGCCACAGCATGAGGACTGTCAAGCTGGAAGCCATTTAGAGGCTGGCTGCTAGCAGGCACTGGGCTAGCTCGGAGGTGGCTCTCTCTCTACTTCTCACTCCTCAGCTCCCACAGGGGTGGAGTGAGTCATCCCACCTCCCTACCTCTGGGCACATCTGTGGCTCCCCAGTGGCCTGTTTTATGGCCCAGCCCACAGCACCACAGGGTGAGAGGCTCATTTGGCTGCCTGCTGGGGCCTCTTCATGAGTCATCCTGCTTCAGCCCTCCTCGGAGGCAGCCAGCCCTGACTGCGGGACAGTCTGGTCATCAAGCTGTTGTCATAAAATCCACCTTTTATGGTCTGCCTCCCAGTATCTTATCACTGAGGAGATGGTGGAGGCCGGGGGCGGCAGACACATGGCACCTGGGGGTTTCTGAGGCTGAGCACAACAGCCTCCCAGGTTGATGAGCTTTCGCAGCAGAGTCTCACAGTGAGTGCTTGTCTTCATGCAGACCTTCTTGGCCAGCACTAGGTCTGCAGAGCTCAGCTTTGCTCAGCTCTACGGAGACATCTATCTGTTCTCCAGAGGTAGGAGGGGCTGCCGCCCTCTGACTGTAAGTGAGAGAGGGCAGGGCCTGGGCACCCTGTTCCCAGGACACACGACCTGGGCACTGAGTCACTAGGCCCCCCATAGGTGTCAGGAAATACTTCCTGAATGAATTCTGCCTCATGTCCTGCTAACCCACTTTCAAAATTCCTTCCTCTGAAGGAATTAATCCCACCCCAAGGGTTTGCAGTCACTAGATCTGCTGGGTGAGTCACTTGCCCACCATTTACCCAATCAGGGACAAATTCAGTTTGGTGGAGGGGCAGGAAAATGGGGACAGTCCTTTATCTTCTTCCCTACCAGACATGTTCTGCTGTGCCCTCTGAGAGTGGAGAGAGGGGCAAAGACAGGAAGGATTCTGCCCCCACCCAACTGGAACTTCTAGGAGGCTGACCACCCATTCTTCCCTCTCCAGCAATAGTGAGATGGTTTTCTGAGGCTGGGTCCAGGCTCTTTCCTAATCTTAATAACTCTAAGTCAGTGACCCCAAGCTAAAGCCTGATTCTCTCGCTCCTAACGAAATCTCCTTTGTTTGTGATATGGTGAGATTCTCCCTCTGCCAGTGGGCTAATCTGTCCTTTCTGTTTCTCATTTTGGCATACCAGGGCTCAGCGCTTGCCCTTCCTAACATTCGAGTCCCTTCTCCCCTCCATCCACCCCTCCTAATTATATCTACATTCTAGTAAAAATTGTCCTGCGTTCTTTCCTCTCCAGAGTGCAGAACTTGCTTTGGGGAAAAGGTAGGTCCCTGTTTTCTTATAGGCTGTAAGTTCTGGGGAATTTCTGAAGGGGGGGAGAGAGAGAGAGAGAGAGGGAGGAGAGAGAGAGAGAGTGTGTGTGTGTGTGTGTGTGTGTGTGTGTACACGCTAGGGAGTGGTAGAAGACAGTGGCACCTTTCTTCCTACCCAAAGAGTCTTACTCAGCTGTGTCATAAAAGAGAAAAGAAACACGGCAAGTTTCTGAATCTCTTCATGTCCCGTTGGAACAGTGTGTTCAGTACGGCCCTGTGCCCACTAGTCTAATTCTGCCCAGTCACCAGATTCTGTACAGAAAAATCAGTTACAGCAGAGAGTCTGAGTCCTGCTGGAGTGCAAACAACGGTCTGCCTCCCACCCACACCCATCCCAGACTTACACCTCAAGAGAACTGAGAGGACACTAGGAGAATCTACCTCATCCCACTAGCCACAATGAAAGGGTCATACCTCAGACAATGAAACATGCGGGCCCTTCCTCGTTCTCCCCAGCAGAATCCTAGTTCTACGCCATAAGCCACTCCTCCCATGCCTGAGGAACTCATGCCAATCCCATTCTTTTGCAGTGATGTTTCAGAGGGAGCATGTGGCCTGGTTCTGAACAAGGATATGGGAATGATGCCTGGCAGAGGTGTATGAGGAAGGTTTCTTCCCTCCTAAGAGACACAGGAAGACACAGTTCTCTCCCGTGGACGTTGATGTCTCCACACAGAGATCTGGAACTCCTGTGCCCATAACACAGGAGATAAGGCCAAGGAAGACCAAGCAAAGAGTATCCCAGAGAAGCAGAGTCAGCAGCATGAAGGATGATGTCTGGAGCTCACCCTGCTCTTGGCTTCATGTCAGGGGAGAGAACACATTTCTTTATAGTTGATGGCAGTTTCAGTCATGGTTTCTGTTACAGGCAGCTGAAAGCATCCAGCTGTACGCCAGCCTTGCTAGAGACAATCTCCCTCTCCACGATTATTACGCTGAAAAGTCATCCCCACTAAGCTAGGGGTTCCATCCCCTGCCCCGCCCTTGAAAATTCCAATCTGCTCCAGGAGGACAGGTTGGGTGGCTGGACCACCTTCTCTGGAGAGTGATGAGGGAGATGGAACTACTTTCTTTTTCAGATCTATAGTTCAGTGACCTCCAGTGATTAAATGGGGCCAGGATGCCTTAATTCACTGGTCCCTGCCGCCCTTATTAGGAAGAATTTTTCAATCAATTTCTGTATTTCGCCCCAACACTTACTATTTAGAGCAAAGTCCTCTCAGGGGCCGAGAAAAATTTAGGCGTTCGTTTTCTGAGGTTCTCACCATATTGAAATAAAGAAGCAATTTCAATATAAGGTTGCAGAAATTATAATTGGAATGTTTACATCTTGCAAGTAAGTATGTTTCACGTATTCCCTTGTCCCTGAGTACACACAAAATACACTGGAGAAGGATCTGGTTAGGGGAGGATGTTTAAAGAGTTGAAGATGAGGTTTGAACATCTTTCTTTCTAATATTTTCAAAAATCCCCTGAGGCAGTAAGAATGACATTATTTGTAGATAAAGTACAAATTTGGGCTGGGTGCAGTGGCTCACACCTGTAATCCCAGCACTTTGGGAGGCCGAGGTGCGTGGATCACAAGGTTAGGAGATCGAGAACATCCTGGCCAACATGGTGAAACCCTGTCTCTATTAAAAATACAAAAATTTTTGCTGGGTGTGGTGGTGCATGCCTGTAATCCCAGCTACTTGGAGGCTGAGGCAGGAGAATCACTTGAACCAGGGAGTCAGAGGTTGCATTGAGCCTAGATCATGCCACTGCACTCCAACCTGGCGACAGAGGGAGACTCCATTTCAAAAAAAAAAAAAAAAAAGTACAAATTTGGAGCCCTTTGTCAGAACACTGGAATGACCCTTTGTAAAAACCAATGACAGTCTCTGCCAGAATCACAAAAGCACCAGCCTTCCCATTAGCCTGACACCCAAGCACCAGTTCCCATGAAGCCTGACTCTTGTAGTCTGAGCTTCGAGTCATCAGATCATCAGATACATATGGTAGAGTATTAAAAAAGGTCAAGGCCACCATGACAATAAGAAAAAGAAAAGTAACCCTTTCAGCAACCTCTGCTAGCAGTGCACTGAGGAGCTGCTAGGCTCTCAGGATCCTGGGTCTGGAATGCGGAGTGTAACAAGGGTTCGATGCCTGGCTCCAGCTCAGGCCGCACAGAGCAGCCTGGAGACACACGCTCTATTTCCATTATTTGCCCTTCTGAAATAATACGCACTTTAAGCAAAGGAAAAAGCTTGTTGATTCCCTAGGGAGTGTATTATCCCTTCTCTGAAGCAGTACAGCTTAGTAGTTATGGGCCTGTCACTTACCTAGTGGTGTGAACTTGGGCAAATTACTTTGCCTCAGTTTTTCCAGCTGTAAAATGGGAATAGTAATTGGGCCAGTCTGACCTACACCTAGACTTGCCCATGGGTGTTATCATGCCTTGTGCTCATGACAGCCCTGGATACCTTAACTTTCTCCATATCGCAGATTTTGATGTTTCATTTTATTTTCCAATGTCTAAGCGAAAATAGTTGAAAGGAAGAATAGTGCCATGTTAAGTCTCCTTGCCTCAAATTGGGGGGTGTGAGGGTGACACCCTTGAAAGTTATAGGGTCATGATTTAGTACCATTAAGAATTCAACTTCTTGCAGAGGCCTTCATCTTGCGTGTCAACTTTAGTCTGTTCTTTAGAGGCTACTGGGAAAGCTCCACTGAGGAAATTAGAAGGTCTCACACACATTCAGATGGAGGGAACACTGCAAAGATTAGCCATATCTGCTATGGACACAGGAAAGAAGCTTTGTCCCATAGTACTACTTGCCATTCCAGGTGGACAGGAGCATGACAACAGCTGGCCAAGGGTCAGGCCAGTCTGATCAGACCTACACCTAGACTTGTCCATGGCTGTTACCATGTCTTGTGCTCATGACAGCCTTGGACACCTTACCTTTCTCCATATCACAGATTTTGATGTTTCATTTTAATTTCAAGTGTCTAAGTGAAAAAAGAATCTTCACTGAAATGTATAGTGTACGTAAGAATCTCTCAAAGTTTGTTCCTGTATATGAAAGAAATGGCTCTCCCTGTGTGAAGAAAATCTGAGTTCAATCCCAGCAGCTCAATTAAGATTTATCCATTTTTCCAGGTTTTTCATTGACAGCCTTCATTCCAGAAGAAATAATATGTGCTTTTAGTGGGCTAGCGCTGCTAATTGACATGCTGTGAAATGAATTCAGCCCTCAGATGTGGTTTTTAAATTGAATTTATCTTCAACCTAAAAGAACTACTAATTATTACGTTAAAGTCTGGATCATCCAGTTCTTTTTAAAGAGCTGGAAATCTGGGCCAATTTTATCCACATGGGTCAAATGAGCATCCCCATTTTATTTACATGGAGTTACAAGGAACCATCGATGGCTTTCCTATCTCCAAAAGCAACAAATAACAATATAACTCAGCACTCTACCTGTGGGGCAGGGGCTAGGCATGAGTTCTAAATTTCATACGACCTGTTGGTTGTCACAATTTGTGGGGGAGGTTGCTACTGGCATCTCCAGAGTAGAGGTCATGACGGCTAAATATCCTACAATGCACAGAACAGTTCCCTCACAGCAAAGAATTATCCGATCCCAAGCTGGGCGCGGTGGCTCATGCCTGCAATCCCTGTACTTTGGGAGGCCAAGGTGGGGGGGATCACAAGGTCAGGAGTTTGAGACCAGCCTGACCAACATGGAGAAATCCGAACTCTACTAAAAATACAAAAATTAGCTGGGCGTGGCAGCACATGCCTGTAATCCCAGCTACTCAGAAGTCTGAGGCAGGAGAATCGCTTGAACCCAGGAAGTGGAGATTGCAGTGAGCTGAGATGGCACCACTGCACTCCAGCCTGGGCAACAGAACAAGTCTCTGTCTCAAAAAAAAAAAAAAAAAAAAAAAAAGAATTATCTGGTCCCAAATGCCAGTAGTGTCAAGGTTGAGAACTAACCCCTTGCTTTAAAGAGTGATTTTATTAAGAAAAATAAAAAAGAATCGGTAGCAGAGGCCCTGCTAAGTCAGACTGGGGGCTTCACTTTGTTTTCAAAGTTAACAGAAAGTAAACAACATTTATGACTCAGCCTGCTGCAAGAAGCAGGGGATGGATGGCTGTGGTGAGTGACAAAAACAATAATAAATGGATTTGCCTGTCTTGTCTCTTTTTCAGAGTCAGGGAAGGAATGAAATGACCGGTAATTATCATTTAAACTGCTGTTTTATCCTGCATCAATCAGAGCTATTCATTCTGGTTACTCACAGACCCTTGGGCTGAAACCACACTAAATCAGGGTCACAGCCAGTGTGAATGTATAAGGCCAGCCTTTTTACTCTGCAAGTGTTAATGACCTGGGCTGAACAGCAAGGGCAAGTTTCCATGCAAAAGCCATCTGAGATCTTAATCTAGGAATAAATGGTTCTATATGGAGCCTATTACCTGGTTTTTAATATTCTGTATTCAATGGGACCACAGCTGTAAACAACTCTTCATTCATTTCTCCATGAAGTTAATTTGCACTGTGTCAGCACTGCAGGCTTTTTGCATATGTTCAGGACAAGCTGATATGAGCAGGCCTGGAATGAATAATGTTTAGTAAAATCAATAAACCTTATTATTAGTCACTAAGGGGACTGATTTTATGTCTATAAGAGCAAAACAATTAGAACGTATTAATGGCAGATTCATCATAGTAATATAATGGAGCCAAGTACGCTTGTCTTTTGGGAATCTTTAATTTACTATTCGGTACTGACTATATACTCAGCCAGAGAAATGGCACATATAATATAAATAAGCTCTGGCCTTTGGCAATTCATGTTGTCATCAGCAAAGACAACACTGAAACAGTAAGAGGAAGAAACAAAACTTCATTTAGTGATTAATCTAAACCGTCATGAATAATGTTCCAGTAAAAGCCTAAAGGAAGAACCTATTCAATCGCAATGTGCTTTTGGTCATATATCTCTTTGTATTTATCAGCATTCCTGTTTATTACAGTAGCAGAGTTAAAGATGGTCCAATGTACCTATTTACAACCCTATTTATTTAATCACCTAATTAGAAGTGATTTTTAAAAGCCTGGTATGTAATAAACATACATCTAGTCATTCTGCAGCTGAAAGGTAAGATTGGCTTCCATATACATTACTAAGAGCAAAAACTCATCAGGAATCCACAGTATCACCCAGCTACCAACAGGAACATAATAAATAATTCAGCTAGTGAAGACGTAAGTTGACCTTAATTCTGCTTCTGTGCTTTGACAGTTAAGGGGTTGGTCAAGAACTGGATCGGCATGGAGGCAACCAACAGATACCTTGCTAACTATATTCTAAACAGAGAAAACATACTTGCTTAACTAGTGTAAGATAAATTACCTCAAGTTTTCAAGGATAATCCAGATGTCGTATAAAAACTAAAAAGCTTTGATAGCTTAAAAATGATGAAAAATATGTGAAATACTCTTATGTGTAGGAATAAATACCATAAACAATGTTTGTATAAATGACAACTTGGAAGGTATTCACAAGAAAAACTGAGAACTCACAGAAAAATACCTTCTTACTAAAATCTATTAAGAACATGGACTAGATGTATAAGGCAAGCAGCAAAGGCAACACTTTAAGGTGGTCTTTCAAAAGCAAGGGAAACATTTCTTTTGGATTGCAAAATTCTATTCATTTGTGAAGGAAAGGGCTCTAGGTAGACCTAACCAAATTATACTGAGACAAATTCTGCCAGCTTAAAGAACTTTTTAGTACATCGAGTGGTAAAACTGTCATTAGCAATTATAGTAAAATAATAAAAACTTACAGCTGGAATGAAGCATTGAAATCAACCAGTCCAAACATACAAAGCACACTCCCACTTTGGGGCTTGTGGTACTGGCTTTTCCACCTTACCATAGTGCTGTTCCCCAAGACACCTGCATGGATCCCTTCCTCATTTCTTTCTTTTTTTTTTTGTTTCTTTTTTTTTTTGCTACGGAGCCTCGCTCTATAACCAGGCTTGAGTGCAGTGGTGCAATCACAACTCACTACAACCTGTGCGTCCCAGGTTCAAGCAGTTCTCCTGCCTCAGCCTCCTGAGTAGCTGGGACTACAGGTGCGCACTACCACGCCCAGCTAATATTTGTATTTTTAGTAGAGATGGGGTTTCACCATATTGGCCAGGATGGTCTCGATCTCTTGACCTTACGATCTGCCCACCTTGGCCTCCCAAAGTGCTGGGATTACAGGTGTCAGCCACCTCGCCTGGCCCCTCCCTCATCTCTTTAGTGACCACTCTGTTTACAATTACAAACCAGCACACAGTAACTGTGCCCCACTCCCATGCTTCATTTCTCTTCATTGCATTTATCAGCCATCTAACATGCATTGTATATTATTTAGATATTTTATGATATGTTTATCCCACCCACTAAAAAATGAAAGCTCTGTGAAGACAAGAATTTGTTGTTACTGCAATATGCCAGCACCCTGTACTGTGCTTGGGATAATGCAGGCACTCAGTGTTTGCTCAAAGCAAAGAAGTGGGGGAAGAGGCAGTTAAAATGTGGCTTAAAATATTTTAGTAAATCAATGTAATGACAGCTAACTGACTGAATGACTTTTTACATATTTTCCCTACTGTCCACATGTCATCAGATTTGCATCTTTGGAGTATTATTCCATACCACGAAAACCTGTATCTACCAATTTCTAGTGATATCATGCTCCGTGTTTAGAATAAATACCATGTGAATGGGAATACATTCACCAAATTAAATACTCTATTTGGTTGTAATGCCTATGTATCCTATCCGAAAAGTTAGTATCTCCGTACTGTGTTTTGTGTTGGATATTAAGAATATTAAGAAACTCTTCTTTGAAAATTAGAATGACTATCAGCCAGGTAGAAAATAACATGAGACAGACAAGAAGCCATTATTTAAAAAAAAAAAAAACCTTTTTAATTCTGATTGCCAAATTATTTAAGGCAGGTATAAAAAAGGAAAGCATTCAATATACATCTTACATAAAATAAACTAGATTACAGCATAAAACAAGTAACCAGGCAATGGCATTAAAGTCTCTCTCTTCTAAAACTGGGTAATTGTAAACATTAAAAAAAAAAAAAAAAAAGACTTTAGGACTATTCAAGTAATAGAACAATCACAGATGTCTCTGGTACGCAGGCTATTGGGTTATTTGCCATTCAAGATTATCAAAAAATGACACCTCATTATTCACAGATGCTCATTATTTCCCCATTTTAATCTTTACATTATATACAACACAGTTTTTGTGGTACTGGCAACCCCATGCCTTCCAAAAGTATTTTTTCCACAATACACAAGTACAAAGAGTGACTACAGGAACATTTTACACTGATGCATCTTTAACAGGAGCCACCAAATAGACATCTAAATTGTACCAAAGTGTCATCATCACAGTTAGCCTTTCTGAGGGGCTTATGGGAAATATGTGAAGGATATGCAAGGTTCAGGCACACTGATACATAACATTATTTATTTACAATTTTAAAGGAAAAGGAAAAGAAAGAAAGTAGCCTTTTCTGGCTAACACTTTTCAACATGACAAATACATTTTAATTTCCTTTACTGAGTGGTTTGCGACGTGGCAGCAGACCCTGTGTGTGCGAGCCTGGTTACTGATACAAAAAGTAAAGAATATATATATATATAATATATATATATATGTATATATACAGATATGTATACGTATATATATATATATAAAACAGAAGTTTAATTACAGAAACATTTGTTACTCTGTGATAAAATCTGTAATTTACAAAAATGAAATGACTGGTTTTTGCCTGCCATTAAGGCATTTCAAATTAACACCATGGAACTGATGTCTGTATAAAGCGCTTCCCCATGTGATCCAGTCACATGACAATGTACATTTCCAATCTTGTTATTCTCTGCAAAAGAAAAGCAAACTTTAGCACAGGGTTCTATCAACTTTTTTTTTTTTCTTGAAACACAGTCTCAACTCTGTCACCCAGGCTGTAGTGCAATGGTACAATCTTGACTCACTGCAACCTCTGCCTCCCAGGTTCAAGAAATTCTCGTGCCTCAGCCTCTCTAGTAGCAGGAATTATAGGCGCATGCCACCACGCCCAGTTAATTTTTGTATTTTTAGTAGACACAGGGTTTCACCATGTTGGCCAGGCTGGTCTGGAACTCCTGACCTCAGCTGATTCACCTGCCTTAGCCTCCTAAAGAGCTTGGACTACAGGCATGAGCCACCGTGCCCGGCCTCTATCAACATTTGACACTGCAAACCTGAAAACTATAAGACTGATAGGCTTATTTTTAATTCCATTCAAACGTGGAATTCAATTCCAGAGAAAGTGAATAAACACAAAGTAATGATATACATTGTGAAAAGTATTAATTTTATAATATTAATAATTTAATTCCTTTAAATCATTTTTCTTCTTAAAACTTAAGGAATAATTTAAGATATCAAAGAGCAAACGTTACCTTTAGCATTATGAAAATAAATGTCTCCATTTGCGACTTTATCTTTAAATATAATAAAACAAAGGGAGTCATGGTGAATTATTTTAGCAATGCTGTAAGGATAAGCCAAGAAAATTTCAACTGTCTGAAAAACTAATCAGTTAATTACTCATCTACATAACTCTCATAGAATGAGGTTCATGGAATTTTAAGTTGCATGTGAAGCAACTCATATTGGCATAATAAACACACTCATTATAATGATATAAAACCCAAGGAGATAGGCTTTTGGTCTAAAAATCCCGTATTTGCTTCCTCCCAACCATTAAGACATTTTCCATTTAGAGCTAATTTAAAATGTAGAGGATATTTACCTTCTTTGTCCAGGAAACATTCCAGATGCAGATGCCTGGGCAGCCACCTGCTGAGAGGCAACAAGGGCAGCAGAGGTCAAGCCTAATGGGGACAAAAATATACAGTGTCTGTGACCTTTAGAAGGACAAGAGTAGATACAGGCCCAGTGCAGAAGGGCCACAGACCCAGCGGCAGCACGGTGTCCTCTCCCGAACACACACGTGAACTGTTTCATGCAGCAAGGACACAGTACAAACCATTTGGTCTATTTGCTATCTATCCTTTCTTGAACACTCTGCAGTTTTCTTCATAGCTATTAAAAGGAGATACAGCATTCCATCTCTCTGACTCCGCATGGTGCTAAATGGTTTGCATGCATTCCTGAATAGGAAGCTCAGGAGAAATAATAGATGCCAGGTAACAACAGGAATCAAAAGTCACAGTGAATTACAGAAGCTGCATGCTCTTTGCCTGGAATACAATACTTTCATAATAATTGTTATCACTTTAACATTTTCCCCAGCGACTGAACACAATGCATCTCATAAGGTACACAGAATCAGTAAATCAAACTTAGAAATGCTCTTAACTTTCACCCCACAAGACGAAGGCAGCAGTCAGAGCCTGTAATAGCTCCAAATGGCATGATGGTGCCTAATAGAGAATTCTTTTAAATTCTATAGACGACAGTCCTGGGGAAAAAGAGAGTAAAAAAGTGCAAACCTAGGGAAGATTACCGCCTCCTATGTCTTTTATTTGGATACATTTTCATTTCCCAGAGGTAATGTAAGACAGTAAAATAACAATAATAATATTATCTTAAAAGAGACAATTATTTTCTGCTCATATATAGTTTATATATAATGTGTTAGACTAGAAATGAAACCTCTCTCTCTTCCAAGTTCTTACCATACCAATACAAATTGTTTAAGAGATTGAAAAGCTCCCTTTTAACATTACTAGTTGACACTAAGTAAAAAGACTTGAATACATAAAAATGACCCTTCACATCTGTATATCACTTGCCAGTTTTGGAAACACCTTCAAACATATTCTCTTACTTTCTATTCACACAGCAGTGAAAGAGGCAACTTGGCAAGTGCAATCGGTTAAATTATGTCTGCTTAAAATATGTTGAAGCCTTAAATCCACAATGTGATTAGATTTGGAGATGGGGCCTACAGGAAGGTAATTAAGGTTAAATGAGGTCATATGGGTGGGACCCTAATAGGACAGGATTAGTGTCCTTACAGGAAAGCACACGAGGGCTCCCCCTGCCCCTTCCCCACCCACCAGCTCATGGACAAAGAAGAGGTCATATGAGCACACAGCAAGACAGCGGCTACACACAAGCCAGGAAGAGAGGCCTCAGCAGAGGCTGGCTGTGCTGGCACCCAGATCTTGAATTTCCAGCCTCCAGAACTGTGAGAAAATAAATTCCTGTTGTTTAAAGCCGTGCAATCTGTGGTATTCTAGCCAGTTGTAAAGATGGTAACACCACCCACCTGCTATGAAATGACAAAGATGGGACAAATAATACATGTTCAGCTAGTAAGACACAAGGTGAAGCTTCCCTCCTATCAATCCGAGGGCTTTTTAAAAATGTTTCTCTTTCTCAATTCTCCCATTTAGTGAAGTCACAGCAGTGAAGAGCTGTGAAAAACCCTTGAATGAAGTTATAAAAGTGTTAAACCTGATCACATTACTCCCACGATTTCCATGGGAAAAGACCAACTTAAAAAGCATGCAGAAATCAGAGCAAGTAATTTCACCAAAGCCTCCCACCATCTCCCCCTTTTCCTACGATTTCCCTGAAGGAGATATCTGATCTTCTGATTGTTATATTCAGTGCCCCAGACACTGGCCACCACCCTCAGTCTGTGAGATAACAGTAAGCTGCAGATAACATCAACTGGTGACAATTATTAAGTGGTAGCCATTTCATGTCTCAATAGAATACAAAGATGTGAGAATAGCCTTAGCTGTGTCGCTAGGAAATAAGTGTTAAAAACCCTCCTGAGAGCTAATGTGAACTCAAAGCTGAATACTTTTAAGATGTGAAATGCAATTTTAACAACTGTTTTCCAAAGCAGAGTGGCCAAAGACACAGTAATGACAGAGCTACTGACCTTGAAAAGGGTCGTATTGACCCGGGATTAGCGGGTAACCCATGCCAACGTGGGTGTGGTGGTGCGTGTGCAGGTGCCGCTGGCCGAAGGGGGAGTGGCGATCCCTTTCCCTTTCTGCCTCCCGTTCCCGCTCAGCTGTAGCCTTTTCCACTGGCTGCAACAGAAAAGAGAGATTTCCCCCATTAATGCTCTGAAAATCAACTTTAGAAGAGTGCTAGACCACCTTTGACCCTTCGACGATATTGTGTTAATGATTAAAAGTAAATATAAGGATACAATTCTTTAGAAACTAAAGAGAATTTCAAAAGACATGCATTAGTTTCATTTGGAATTAAGCCAACACTAAAGAACTGCTCCACCCAAAGTAAACCAAGTGACACCAATGTTTTCCTGAAATGATGAAAATAAGGACTTCTCTCTATATTCGTTCATAAGTGCAGGTTAAGAATTCACCCAACTGCTTCCCAGCAACAACTGTTACAAAATAAATTGTTTTGGAGATATCTTTAAAGTCAAGTTTTCTAATTACGCTTGTATTTTGTAGGGAGAGCCTATCTCACAATTTTAAACGTGTGTGTACACATTTTGTTCTACTGAAAAAACATGCCCTAAAATTATATGCCCATATAAAGCACAAGAAATCACTGTCCTACACTCACATTTTGAATCTCTCAATTTCTGAACTCCCACAGAGAAGCTCCCTTCCTCCCAAACCATAGTTTGGGGTAAGGATGGTTTATTTCCTATGCCTTTCTACCTTTAGAACCTAACCACCCTTTAACTAAAGTTATCCTTCTCACTTAAAAGAAATCCTTGTATTAAGAAGGAAGACTCAGAAAAAGATTCAGAAATCACCTTTTCTAGTTTCTCTATAGAGTTGCTGGTGGACCTATTCACATTGCAGATATTATTATTTTAATTTCCTTTAAACTCTTTCATAGCCAAGCACCATCGTATTTTTGTTTAGTGTCTCTTCACAACCGTCTCTAGGACTAGAGCACTCACCCTTTTTGGGGAAGAGCCATCTTTCACAGACACATATTTGTACTGCTTCAGCAGAGTTAAAGGGACATGACAAAGAATCGAGGCAAAAAAACAGCAGACACAGTTCTCACCCCTAAGCCACATGAATTCCTCTTGCATACGAGCCTCAGTGTGCAAGGCTCAAACTTGTGCCTTATTACATGTTACGAGCACTCGGCTTTGCTAGTGATGAACTCCTAACCATGGACATTGATGACGTGAATATGAAGGGTCAATACAAGTAGTAGAAACCTTAAATCTCTCCAGAAGTCAAGCTAACAACAAAGGTAACTGATGCAGGTTGGAGAGCTTCTATTTATATACATGCACATTGGTGGGAAGCAGGACTTACTGCCTAGATGGGGCTACTTGCTTCCATTAGCTTCTGCCAGAGGATTTTGAACCCGATTTTCTATTGTCTTTTTTTTTTTTTTTTTTTGAGACAGAGTCTTGCTCTGTCGCCCCAGCTTATGTGCAATGGCACAATCTCTGCTCATTGCAACCTCTGCCTCCCAGGCTGAAGTGATTCTCCTGCCTTAGCCTTCCAAGGAGCTGGAATTACAGGTGCCTACCACCATGGCAGGCTAATTATTGTATTTGTAGTAGAGACAGAGTTTCACCATGTTGGCCAGGATGGTCTTGAACTTCTGGCCTTGGGTAATCTGCCCACCTTGGCCTCCCAAAGTGCTGGGATTACAGGTGTGAGCCACCACACCTGGCCCAGATTTTCTATTGTATTAAAAGAGGTCATCTGAATTTGCGTGTAAAATATCTGATTTTTAAAAGCTACCCCACGAGAAAATATTTGCC
This sequence comes from Sapajus apella, assembly GCF_009761245.1. Classification (NCBI taxonomy): domain Eukaryota; kingdom Metazoa; phylum Chordata; class Mammalia; order Primates; family Cebidae; genus Sapajus; species Sapajus apella. Next base: position 15,930,247 of record NW_022436941.1, on the reverse strand, counting down.
CAAAAGGCCAACAGTTTGTGGCCTCTGAACTACTTACTCACAAAAAGTATATAAAATAGACTCCTCTGTTGCCTAATTCCTCAATGTCTTATCAAACATATTTTGCACCAAAAGTTGGTTCCTATGAATTCAAATTTCTACCTAACAACCATCCTCCTGGGTAAGCAAGGTATACTAGATTTTTGCAACAGAAAAGCTTGCTACTGCCATACAAGCTTTAACAATTTTCTCACACATGTGAAAGCATCTTACTTTTGAACACGCCATTCTTTATGTATTAGGATAAAACAGCATCCTGAAATCACAGCTGGGTTCCGAAACCCATTTATATTTCAAGACTGTTCTCTAGTTTGTTCCCCTTTCTCCCCCAAAACACAGTACTTTTAAATAACAACAAAAGGAGGCTTACAGCAGGAGACTTGCTGCGGTATTGGTTAGCATGCTGCTGGAGCAAATCCAGTGCTTTAGATTCAGTGGTTGTTTTCGTGTTGATGCTAGGGCTGGTATTGACTTTCTCTGTCTCTTCTCTCCCTGACATCTTCCCATAAACAGGATAATGAAATCCTGGAGAGAGATAGGCCCCTGCAGATAAACAACAAATGCCACATCAAGTTAAGGGCTGTATCTTTAAAAAAAAAAAAATCATTTGGGTTACATGAATTTGGGATAAGAGTCAAAGAGATCTTAAAATAGGGAGTTCCATTAAGAATGGGCTACATCATCATTAAACTGTATCTAGCTTCTCCAATTTTCTTCTCCCAGTTAATTCATCCTGATGAAGGGAGGTTATAAACAGAATTGAGCTTACAGCCATTTCATACATTTACGTGTCCGCTTAAGTGAAAGGAATAGTAGCTATAATGATTATGACAGTAAGTGCTTAGAATATTTTCATAGGCTATAAAGTATCTGTCAGTCTAACAGCTATAGCAGACCATCAGAGACTATGGAAACTATATCTGAAGATTCTTGACATTTCATTAAAAGAAATCTTATATTAAATCAGTTTCATCTTTGGGACTTTAAACCGCACAACAACAAGCAAAACAAATGTCACTCTTGAAGCTTCTAATTTATCTTGAGTTTTTAACAGCTAATATTTGAACATTGCCTCTTCCCTCCAGTATAGTCAGAACCGACAACACGTACCAGGGTAACTGTGCATTAGGACGGGAGAAACAGCTCGGTATGCAGGATGGCTTGGGTCGTACATCTGTGGGTAAGGATAAGCATGCAAGTACTGTATGTATGACTGATGCTGACTCATGGGTGAGGAGACAGCCACTCTTGTTCCCCGAGAGTCCTTCCAGCTCACAGGAGTCTTTCGATCATCATTTTTCAGCTTGCTCTCCTCCATTGATTGAGAATCAGGACGCTTGGCCTCTTTGGGCTCCTCTTTAATGCTCGTTAATGATACAGGAAGGCTGGACACACCACTCTCTTTATTAGGGGTTTTCCTGGGACTATCCTCTTTTAATTTCTTCTCTCTATCAAGTTCTTCTGACTTTTGCTGATCCAGATATTTGGGCTGGTATACGTAATGATGCCATGTTCTTGAATCTGGATCCTGATTTTTTTTTTTAAAGAAAAAAACATTAGATTTATTTTAAAATTTCAATTTTAAAGAAAACTTGTTAATGATCATGACAGCACTAGTACTCTCAATTTTCATGCTAAGTTGACCTTTATTTATGTGCTAGACACTGTGCTAATTGCTTTACCTCCTTCTCTTACAAGGTGATAATGTCCCAGGTAAGCAGCATTACTATTGATCCCTTGTACAGAAGACAGAACTGAAGCATTTGAAGTTCAAGCAACATCAAGGTCATGCTGCTGCCCAGTAGCAGAGCTGGGCTTCAAACTCAGGTCTGCTAAAATTCAGAGCTGAGCCCTTATTGTAATTTCTCAACACTAAATAGCATCCTCAGACATATTCAATTCCACCTTCATTTGCCTTTTAATATCTCGCACAGGTCAAAGAGTGTTAAAAACTCTAACTCAAGCTAATAATAGTAAATTTAAGCAATTGCTATAGCTATTAACATCACTTACGAGGAAAAACTCTTGGTTTCCTAATACATTTTCCTCATCTACTGCAGCTGAGGCTTAATATATTGGCTCACTTCTCATTATGTGCTATCATCTTAATCAAAACAAAATTTCAAATTAATAGCACACATTATGGCTTCTCTATTGGAAAACAAAGCCATCTATAACCCCCCCAAACTGTATCATTCTTATGCAGACCTGTGAAGTGACAGCCTGATTTATGCCTCTGGAAGTGGGGTAACAGAGAATCCTAAACGGCCTTTGTGATGCCCATCCCATTCATGATATAAACCCACTGGGATTCAGGTTCTCAGAGAATATGCAAAGTTAGGTCTAAGTGTGTGGGTGGTGGTGGTGGGGGTTAGTGGTTCTTGCTCTAATGCACCAGGGATTATCTAAGCATGGGGGTTAGGGCTGGAGTGGGGGTATGCAGTGCCGGGAAATACCAGGATTAATGCTCATGGGATTGCAGTGAGTCAGGGTGTCTGAACCATGACAGAAGGTGCTAGCACATTTGTGGTTTCATGGTGACCAATTTTCAGGTGTTCTCAAGCTGACTGACCCCGGGGGCTCTGGGAGAGCTGCTGAGGACCGCCACCCAAACCTCCTCACCCTCCTCACAAACGTTCAGCACGAAACTCTGGGTTTTGGGGTACTTAACACAGAGTGTAAAGCTGAAACCTAGGCATCTCTGACCCCCTGTAAAAGAAATTTGGGCCCCAAATTCTATTAAAAACATGAATGAGGCCAGGCACGGTTGGCTCACACCTGTAATCCCATCACTTCGGGAGGCTGCGGAGGGCTGATCATGAAGTCAGGAGTTCAAGACCAGCCTGACCAACATAGTGAAACCCCTGTCTCTACTTAAACTACAAAAATGAGCCAGGCATGGAGGCGCGAGCCTGTAATCCCAGCTACTCAGGAGGCTGAGGCAGGAGAATCGGTTGAACCCAAGAGGCGGAGGCTGCAGTGAGCCGAGATCACCCCACTGCATTCCAGCCCTGGCAACAAGAGTGAGACCCGGTCTTAAAAACAAAAACAAAAACTAAATGTGATATGTGAATGTAGGGACCCAGTTTTTACCAGTTTTTATTATCTTCCAAGAAGATGCAAATAGAGATCTGAAAATGGAAAATAAATGTTTTAGAGATGAGACGCAGAATCTCAGAGTGGGAATTCAGCAGCCCCACAGTGGAATGCCCTCGCCTTGGACTAAGTCAGAAATTAAGGGACCTCATCAGAGTCACAGAGTGAGTAGTGGCATAGAACACAATCTGCAAAGCACATGTCCACAGTTCCTTTTACTATATAACATGACAAGAAAATAGTGATAATGTACATTTGAGAGCTACATAGTAACTCCTAAGAATCTTAAGATATTTTCAAGAGAAGAGGAAAAAACTCTTAATGTGGGTTTCCTTCCTGTGTCAGAGGTCTAACCAGATCAAGCCCAGACATGTATAATACAAGTCTCAGACTGCTCTCTCCCTGTTGGGGCCACGCTCCACAATCTTACTTGTTTAAATCTCGAGGTTGGGTCTACACCTGTCTGCTTCATAGAGTCCATGACAGACTTCATTTCTACAGCCTCCTTAATAAGCTGGTGGTTTTCCATCTGCTTAGCTTTGAAGCTGTCGGCCTGAAGCTGCTGCTGGTGATTGGAGAGAAGCTGCGATTTACCTGTCTCCTCAGTTTTATTAGGCACTGATGGCCCTAGTTTAGAATGGTTTTTGTTAGGCTCCGGAGTAGAGGGAGCTTTTGAGATTGTGGCCGATGGCATGTTTTTCTGTTTAGTTTCCTCCTTGCCCAGCTCTTTCAAGGGGAGCTCACTTTTCCTTTCACAGTCTCCTCTCCCAGTCTGGGCCATTTTCTGCTCTGCCAACCTCTGGTCCTCATAGTACTTCTCATATTGCTGTCTATAGGCAGGGCTGGTGGCCATCAGAGACTTCTGGTCCATATAGAGCCCATAGGCATACTGGCCATAATACAGTGACTGAGCCAGGGCAGGATGTCTTTGTGTGATCACCGACTGGTGCTGAGGCTGCAAGGATGCGGAACTGTGGTCCACTTTCTTTGAATCTAACTGCTCTGTCTTGTCTTTCTTTTCGGCATCTTCCTCAGACTCCTTCTTGATCTTCATTCCCTGTGTGCTCCCACTATTTCCAGCTGCAGGGGCGCCGACCTGCCCAGGGTGCATGTAACTTGGAGAATAATAAGGATCATAGCCGTGGTAATAAGGAGAATGGGACTCTTTCAGTTGAGATGATTGTGCTGTAGTTGAAGAATGCCCTTTCACTCCACCGTCCTTACTAGAAATAATATCTGATGGGGAACCGGCCTTTGATCTCATGCCCTCTGACCTGCTGTCGGAACCACCGTCGTCAGCAGCATCGGATATGTCCGAATAGGCCGGGCTGCTTGTCTTGGCGGCTGAACTCTCGGCCCCATTCTGGGTCAACACATGCAGAGGTGCCATTGGTGCCTGCCCGTTCACCAAAGTGCTGCATTCCATCCTCGAGGCGCTCCCGATGGAAGGGCTGGGGGCGTTGTCTGTGAAAGTGTACACCTTATCGGCTTCGGCTTTGATACTGGCCATGCGGCTCTCCTGAGACTCTGACAGTCCATTTGCCAGCCCTTCATTCTTGTTGAGATGATCCTTTAAAAAATGGCCAGGTAGATCTTTGCTGGCCCCCTTGGAGTCCTCTAGCTTTCCCAGCTTGGCATCCATTTTTGGGCTTCCCGTCTCTTTCCCTTCCTTGTCCTTCAGCTTTCGCTTCTCCTTTTTCTTTTTGTCTTTGAGTGACACCAGAGCTGGGTTCACGGTGATGGGCTCTCCCATAATCGTGGGCTTTGGTTGAATGGGTTTTAACGGAGGACTCTTTGGTGTAGCCTGAACCACAGTCGTCGTGAGGGAGGGCAGTCCGGGTATTGTCCCCGTGGTGGTGGTTGTAAAGGTTGCAGTGGGTATAGCGATTAGCTGCGGGGGAGTGGGGGCTGGGGCAGGGGCGATGGGCCGGGCACTTTTCAGTTTAGAGAGGTTTTTGTCCATTTTGCAGTTGTTAGCTTTCTTGCCCTTTTCTTTATCTCCTAAATTTTTCTTGTCAATTAATCCCTCTGCTTCCAGTTTAGGCATCTCAGCAGCCAAACTGCCGTCTGCGGCTGAGCAACTGTCTAAGGCGGCCGTCATGTTGGAGATGACTGGAAGGTTGTTCAGCTCATTGTTAAGGCCCTTCTTTTTGCCAGAATTCTTCCCAGCTTTAGCACCAATAATGGAACCTGGGCCATTGCTCATCAGCTCTCTCTTTCCCTTTGGGGTCCCAGGCGGGTTTCCGGCCCCAGGGGATGCCGGTGCCTTCACCTGGTCATAAGCAGATACGCTTGTGCTTGGCTCGCCGCATTCCAGTGCCACGTTACTCAACGCTTCCTCGCAGTCCGAGATCTTGTCCTCGCTGTCAGGCTCGAACTCCAGCTTGTTTTCCGGGTCTAAGTGTGCATGAGCCTGGTGGTACCTCAGGCCGTTAATGTGCTTATACTTTTTGTTGCAGTTTGGGTGGGGACAGTCGATTAACACTGGAGAAGAGCAGCCTTGGTCCAAAAAAGTCGTCTCTGGTTTCCCTTGAGGGGTAGTGGGAGTGCTTCTGGAATTGGTGCGGACGCGCTTCCCAGGCTTATTGTCCTCAGAGCTGGAGTTCAGGTCCAGCTCCATTGGAGGCTTGTTTTTCCTTTTGTTGGTGGAGGAAGGGCTGGCTTTGATGTCCTCAGCGGCACAATTTGGGGGTGTCCTTCGTCCGCTGGCATTGAGGCTGCCCCGCCTCCCTTTCCCATTGGCCCCCCCTCTGTTCTTGTTCTGCAGCCCTCTAGACTCCGTGAAGCTGGCCTCGGAGCCTGGGGCGGCAGCAGCAGACCTCGCTCTCTTCCCTCTGCCCCGGCCCCCTCTCATCTCCAGGTCGCTTGTCGGTGACTCACAAAACCTATGGAAGCAAGTAACAGATGTGAAAATGAGCATTCCCAAAAGAGGCAGGTGAAATCACAGAGTACACAATGCAGCAGAGCAGTCAACACTCCAGTAGCTTAAGGGCTGGGCCCAGTCAAGGAAAAGACTGACAATTTCCAACACCTGCAAAAGAGCAGGCTACCAAGGGCTTATATTCTTTCTCACAAAAACCAAGGAAAAACAGCTCAAGTAGCTAGCTTCCAATCCAGTTCACATTCCCATTTTGAGAAAAAAATGAAAACAAAGGCAGGAGAGAAGGGGTAGGGAGTACAGATCTTCTGATAGAAAAGAAATCTAGCATCTGCATTTTACTGCATTCAATCCTAAATTGCTCATTTCTCCTTTGCCTGGTTTCAATTACAGGCACACTTTTATGTGTTATGAATCCCTCTCTATAGTTTCTCTGCAAAGACAGGATGGAGGAAGGAGAGAAATAAAAAGCCCTGTTCCTACCTGGGAGGGGCCCAGTCATGCTTGGTGCAGTCCAGTAGGGTTCCCACGTATGTTTTGTTCCTCCAGGTGACATTGACCACTAGGACACCTGCAGAAGCCAGAGGATGAAAAAGGATCATAGTTACCACTGATTACTCTTATTTCCAGTTCACTTACTCTTTCCTGCTTTCTTCCTTTCTCTTTCTTTTCTTCTTTCTTTTTCTTTTTTTTTTTTTCCAGCAAAGTTCTATTCTCATTTGCTTTCAAAAGCTGTGGTTTGCATTCTTCCTCTTTCTGGTTTCAGTGACCTCAAGTTAAAACCCACAGGAAATAATGAGTGTTGTGCATTCGTGCGCGTGCGCATGTGGTACAAAGGGTGAAACTGTGTGTGAGAGGGTAATCAAGATACTGCTGACAGAAGGAAATGGTTTTTGCCATGTCCTGCTGTAAAACAGCAACATTCACCTCTTAATTTTTCTATTATTACACATAATTGCTTTCGTTTGGCAAGCAGCCAACATAAACTAGCGCCAGTTACCAGAGCTTAAACCAGAGGGTGACTGAAAGGAATCGGTTTTGTTTCCAATTCAACAATATAAAATGATGGTGATTTTTATTAAGAAAAAACATTACGCAGGTGCATAAAAATAGGAATAGAGGGGAGAGTGGGGACTTACCAGATAAAACAGACAATCAACTATGATTTCTCTTTCCTAATCCTCCCCTCTTCAGTTTTGTGAGACAATAATCAGCCTCAGTACCGTATCTGTTTCAGTGTTTGGTCTTGTTTCACATTAAGGACTCCTAAAATAACCCTCTTAAGAAAATAAATGTGCACAATAGATTTGCTCTTGGGGTTATCTTTGGAATCAACTTTGGTAAGCATTTGCCTCAGAGGATTAGAAAAGAAATCTCAAAACTAACACACTTGTTTCCTGCAAGCCATTCTGCTTTTTCCAACTGCTTTGCAGACAGACAATTTAATTTAGCACTGCATCTGTGAATTACTAAACTTAAGTGCGCTTGGTATACCAAATGTCACAGAGAAACAAAATATAATATCCTCTTTATTTCTGAGAGGATAAATGCCAAATTAAAAAAAAAAAAAAACTTCTTTAAAGCATATTTTAATAGAATCCTGATTTTGAGACATACATAAAATATTAGGGGAAAGAAATAAAATATTTAACTAAGCCTTTGTTTTCTGCACCTACCCCTACTCTTTCTTGGAAGCACCAGAAGACATTAGTCAAAGTCTGTTTCTAGCTGGTTTGCTCACTTGCATTACCACTGCCATTCTGAATTTTACAGAAAACCTGTAATGGGCTCCTTGATGGTAAGGGAAACCTCACAAGGTAAGACTCATTTCCTTGGGAACCTTTTAACAGCAGGTAAAATATTTGAGTGGTTGGGACTCAAGTAATGGAGAAGGATTCCTTCCAAAGTCTCTAAAGGAGATTTTAAAATTGTTTCCCATATGGTCTATGTTGCTATTACTTAGGCAACAGCTGACTTATTTACTCAGTGTTAATTCACTCTATTGTAGCAATAGGCTAGCAGGGGAAAGGCTAGGATGGAGCAAGGCAAGTATTTCCTCAAATCGCAGCTGATTCCAATGTAATTCCCTCAGGACATTTTTTAAAAAAACCACTGAGTATAAAATTTCATATTGCAATGCGAATCAATGGTAATTAGGCATTTGGTCAAAATTTGCAAAAGAAAGAACAATTGGAGGAAAGGATTCTTTATGAGCACATCCCTTCAGGAAAGGGGAGGGGGTGGAAGAGGAGGCGAAGGGGAGGACTGAGCTGGTTTTCTCATCATCTGCTCTCTGGGGCACTGTGTGTGGTGTCAAAGACCTTTGCAGCTGCTTAAAATTCTTTAGCATGTCAGCTATATTTACAGTGCAGGAATATATCTGTATTGCCAGAAGGTTACTGCATTTTAGCTTTAGATGCAATAGGCTGAATCACTGCGTTCCAGAGTCCCTGATGTAGCACAAATGTATAATTAAAATTGCTTGAAAGGAAACATGAAAGAAACAACAAACCCTCCATTCTTGCAGTAATAAAATTAAAAACAGGAAAAGTCTGCACAGACACTTAACATTTGTCTGCAGTGAAAGGCTTTTGTTATTGCTTTTCCCCTAAGGGTTTCGCGTTTCCAGCGAACGCTGGCCGCGGATTGGCCGGCGCCCGCTGCGAGCACTCGCGTCTGATTGGCTGGGCCGAGGCGGCCGCCCGGAGCACGGAGGCAGCGTCCGGGGAGAAGCGAGCGTGGTGGAGGCAAAGGGACGCGGCCCCAAGGCACGCTGGCCGTCGGGGGCCAGAGGGCCGCCCGCGCTGCTGGGCTCCGCGGTGCCCGCGGGACATGTGCTCATTCACACTAACGAGCCCGGCGGTGCAGTGAAAGCTGCGGTCTGCGTGACCGTGCTGCGCCCCCCCAACCACGCGGCTTCACAAAGCACGCCGGCCCACGCAGAACACTCAGAACGCAATTCACGGTCTCAAACAGGGTCAAGGGAAACCTGGAGCCGGAAAAAAGGAAGGGACCCAGGGCAGGCAATTAATCACTGGTTATCTGGGGCCACAGGTTGAAGCTGTCACAAAGGCAAATCTGCAGTCGCAACTTCCTCACTGTAAAATTATTCACAGCTCCTGCTGCTCTTTCTAGAAGCCACACAAGCAGACCTCTTATCGAAGTACAAGTGATGCCGTTCTTACTTGCACTCAGAAGGAATAAAGTCCTGGAAAGAAAAGTCCATTTTTAACTTCAAAGGGCCTAAATAAGTCACCCTTATTTTTCCAGAAGGACTCTGTATTTAAAATGCTCAAAACAAATGCTTTACTCACAAGGAGATTTTGAATACTCTCCATCAAGCAGTGCTAATTAAATATGTGTGCTTGTGTCTAATCTTTCTTTATATGTATGAGCTGCTTCACAATGCCACAGAGTATTTAAATCTGCCTACAATTCATATGCGAATATATACAGTCACATGCTTACACAGCCAAATCTGCCACTCTATATTGGAATGAAGGCTTAAGGAATGTTTCTCATATAAACTACACAGTGTATTGTTGCTTTGTAAGAAGCTCTGTGTTTAGACAACACCCCATTGTGAAGGGCCAAGTATAAAGGTGGTGTTTTAGTTCTAAGACATGTAAATGATTTATCATTTTGCTGAAATCTCAAAATCTTGAACATTTTGTAACCCACAGTAATATAAAGCAAACTATACTTACTGAAGGCATAAACCCCCATGATGAAAATTAGTTCTTTAAAAGTGCAAATTTGAATTTTATATATCTGGGCATAAAGTTCTATTTCTCACATATACATCGGAAATAAGTGTACATTTATTCCAGAAAGATTAAATAGTTTCTTTTCATGCACATTTATTCAAACATCTAGCCTGTGAGCTAGGTGTTGGGGTCACTCAGTACAAGTGCTTTTCATCTTTATATTCAAGCATTCTACCAGGTTTATTACTCTTCCATTTCCACCCATAGACTGGGCCTGGTCATTCTCAGGAGCTAATGCACTATAACAAACATTTTATACTTGAAAAATATCTGAGGCTTATTATTAATAAAGTAAGAATACAGCTGAAGAGTACAATGGATGGTTTGAGAATGTGCTGACCACACGCAAGTTTCTTCTTTGTATTGTTAACACTTTGTCTAAGATGCTGCCCGCAAAGGCCTATTACCTACAGAACATTTAATAAGAACAAGGTCTTTATTATATAGCCTGAGCCTCTTACTTCCTCAAGCCAAAAAAGCCTGAGACCTCATAATGATTTCAGTCGGTGTTATGTCCTTAGTAAACGGTTTCCTGGAAGATGTCAAGCCCAACAAACACTTACTGTGTGTGTCTACGGAGTACACATTAGGTACCTAATTGGTGCTATAGAATCAACCACGTTTTACTTGGGACTCCATCTAAACTCTGTAGTTCAAGCGTCTGTAAGCTTAGAACAGAACAGATACAGGCATACACTGTAATGCAGAAGTGGAAGTATAGTTTTGTCTATTACCTGCATTTTTAGAGTAGGCCCTTTATGCTGTCATATCAGGCTAGACCCTGGATTTCATGTTCATGGTGCCCCCACCTAGACCAGTGATCCTAACCCTGCCCCCATCTGACTAGATGAGTGATGGGCACCGGGAGCAAAGGCAGCCAGCCCAACAGGGACTTAACATTGGGAATCTGAATGAGGAGTATACAAGTCCCAGAAAGTTGGCGATAGAAGTAGACGCCTAAAGGTACTAAGAGGCACAGAGAACCATGATGGGCCAAAGTTCTCAGGGTGCAATAGCTATGAGACCAGGAAGCCAACTGCACTGCTAGTGCAACACTCTCGGGACGTGTGTGTGTGTGTGTGTGTGTGTGTGTGTGTGTGTGTGTTTGTGTGTCCCTTTTCCCTCCAGCTTCATCACTGATAAAAGATTTCACCAGGCCGGGCTTGGTGGCTCACGCCTGTAATCCCAGCACTTTGGGAAGCCAAGGCGAGCAGATCACTTGAGGCCAGGAGTTCAAGACCAGCCTGGCCAACGTGGTGAAACCCCATCTCTACTAAACATATAAAAATTAGCCAGGCGTGGCGGCACTGCCTGTAATCCCAGCTATGCAGAAGGCTGAGGCAGGAGAATTGCTTGTGCCTGGGAGGCAGAGGTTGCGGTGAGCCAAGATGGAGCCACTGACCTACAGCCTGGGCAACAAGATCGAAACTCCATCTCAAAAAAAAAAAAAAAAAAAAAGATTTCATAGCACTCACCCAGGATTGCCTAGTTATTTTCCAGACATCTTGTTAAAAAGTTTTTCGTTGTGTTAAACTAAATTTGTCTTTGAATACCTCGGTCCTGGCTGTACCTCCTGATACCCTGCAGATGCAGTCCACCCATCATCCAGTCAACAGCCTTTCATCCAGGCAAGGACAGTGACCATGCTGGCATTCTCCTCACCCTCTGCTCACTCTCTCTCTTTTTTTTCTCCCTCTCTCTCTTTTTTTTTAATGAGGTGGGCTCTCAGTATTTTGCCCAGGCTGATCTTGAACTCCTGGCTTCAAGTGATCCTCCCACCTCAGCCTCCCAAAGTGCTGAGATTACAGGTGTGACCACACCCAGACTCTCTATCTCCTTTACTCTCCAGCCTAGACATGTTTCTTCGACCATTTTTCATGTCACACTTTTAATTCCCCTAAAAGAAACCTTGAAGATGCCTTAGTCCGAATCCCTAGGGAAACTTCCTAATGAATTAGAAGCACATGGAGACAAATGTAAAGGTTCTCACTTCTGTGAATCCTTGCCCTAGACACCCACATACCATGCACACCACCAAAAGACGGCCATTGTCTCCTGGGTCCCCACAGCACTGCATACACTGTTCTTGGCTTGATGGAAGCTGACAAGCCATGTTTCCCTTCCGTTTCTGAACACACAGCTAGACTCCTTCTCAGCCTCCCTATCACTCTGATGCGGCCATGTGACTGAGTCCTATGGAAAGAAAATGAGTGAACTGATCAATGTGGGCCACTTCCAGGCCATAATATCCACTTGTCCCTTTCTGTCTGGCTGCAGTGGAAATGGCTATTGTGATCTCGAAGGCCTCAGGATGAAGGTGGCAGAGTCTCCTTCATCTGGGACCCTGAATGACAAGGAGAACCTTCCAGGTCTGAACACTATTGAAATTATTTGTCCTTCCATAATACATGGCCCCCACTGCTCGTACACACAGTATGCCTATCTCTTCCAACTAGATAACACTTCTTAAAAATAGGAGCATGCCTGCACCCACAACCCCTGGCAGGACAGTGCCTATTTAACAGTGAGAATTCATTGAACACCTGGGAACTAACTACACAGACACTGACGAGAGAGAGTCTAGACCGAATTCTCTAGACTTCAGTGACTTCCTTTTATTACTACCATACTTTTTCAATAAGCATAATCTCCCACTAACTTTATAGATGATAGACATTCTCTGTGGAGAGGCTTTGCTCCCAAGAAGTTGTAAATGTGGTTTATGAATTATTATTTCTGGTATTTGTGAAGCTGTTTCCTCAAGAACGGGGCAAATGCCTGATTTCCCAGTGGATCGACATAACTCTGTTTGTATTAGAGTTTAAAGACTGTTTCAGAGTCTTTAAAGTGCCTCATCCCCGGGACAGAAGTCTTTGCCAAGCATCGCAAATGCTGAATTTGGAATCAGACAGAAGTTTTTTTGAACTCTCTCCGACTACCACATCTGGATGGACTTGATGTGCACCCAGGCAGAAAACAGAAACCTCATTCGAATAATGCCAAATGGTAACCCATTCATGCCATAATCCTTAATAAAAAAGTTTACACATTTCTTTCCTTTTATATGTATTTTTTCTAGTGAAACATTAGTGATAAAATGTCACAATATGCTGATTTCATGAGGACAGAATAAAATTCATGTATTTCAGATATCATATTACCCTATATTTTTACACAATGAGGCTATTGTACCTAGTATGATTTATCGCTGTTTCTTTGTTCAGGACTGCCTCCCCCCATTAGTTTGTTGTCATCACTCTGTGATATTCAACACTGGTACTTTTTAAAAGCTGAATCTTGTATAGTACAAGCTTCGCTGTTCCAGCCTTGAAGCTTATAACCTTTAGACAGATCCTTCTTCAAGTACAATTATTTGGGAAAATTTTAAATGTACAACTAAGGTTGCTCATAAAATACCTGCCAGCCAAAATTCAGAGGGACTTTCCCATTACCTGTGCCAAGTATATATGGAGAACCAGGACAGGAAAAGTAAGTGTTGTCACATGACCATAAAATGCAGTATGTTTTTTTAAAGAGCCCTACTGCTGGGCTGAATGTTTGAAGAGTCACTTTAACCACATCCTGTAATCAAACCATCTGGAACACAGTGCTGCGATTAGTCACCCTGAACATAGGGCTTTATCTGAACAAATAGTGTACGGCAATGGGGCTTGGGAGATAGGGCAGTACTAACAAAAGAAAGTGAATGAAACACTTTATGCCCTAGTGTGCCGCCACCCCAGTCATAAACCCCAGAGACACACTGCTCTGGTGTTAATGTACTACTTTATGAAAGCACAGTGAGCTTCAAGATTAAAGGACTGAAGGGCTAAAAATTGCCGGTTTAGATAGATCTTCTCTGTCAGCGGCGGGCCTACGCTGGCATCACTCTATCTGTGTTAATTATAACCTCTCAGATGACAGTTGAGCATTCCTATTAGGGTTTGGTGTTATTTTCAGGGCATTAGGAACAGGGTTTGTTTATGGGAGGATAGCTACGATTCTTGATTTGCCAGAGGTTAATCTGAACACTGAGACCTTTTTTTGATTCATCTAAACCCGATCCATAAATAACAATAACAACAAAATGAAACCTTAAGCAATACCAAAAAGCAATGGAAAAATGCTGTTCTAGTCTGCATTTTAAAATATGATAGTCTTTCTTACTTGACTGTACTTATCTCTTTCAAAAGTATGTTTGATCATGGTATACAATCTATGGAGATAATTTAAAACACACACACACACACACAAACACACACATCTGAAAGGATTTCCCCCCTAAATACACAGAAGAAGCCCTAAATACACACACACACACACACACACACACACACACACACACACAC
>NW_022436941.1:15749348-15916108 GCF_009761245.1 Sapajus apella | reverse complement strand
ACACACACACACACACACACACACACACACACACACACACACCCCCTACACAGCTAAAGAAACCTTGTTTCCCCATGGGCCTTATGGTTTAATACACAAAAGAACACAGAGCCACTTCCATCAATGTCACCTCCCCTGCAGCCTTTGTTCTGAGGCCTGATGAGCTGTATTGATTTGGGAAAATCATTGAGCTTCTTGGAAAACTAGACTCTCGCTTATTCACTGCCATCTATTTCTTTCCCATGAAGATAGGTGGTCAATATCCAGTTGACTGGTCAGCTAAAAGAAGCTCTAGCTGCTTTTCTTTTTCTGGCTTCCCTAGTAACATTATCCTTTTCCACTTCTAGAAAATACAATGACCTGTTAAAGAGTCTTGTGAGTAAGAAGAGGGAGCAGAAACAAGACTTTTATAAGGCACCAGCGGTAACACTAACATGCTGTCCCATACATTCACATGGGAGGCTGCACTGCACATATAGATGGTGACAATATTTTCACAGACCAAGTTTAAGCACCAATGAAAACTTACAGGGCCCAAGATATAACATGAAAAAAAATGCTAAATCAAAACAGATCATTCAAGATCAATTAATGTTTACTGTGGAAAGACATACTTTTTCTTTTAAGTAATCAAAACATGTTCTACCAAGCAAGAGTCCTAGTTATAAAATGTCACAGGTGTACTTATAGACATTTTAGGTAACAAAGAGCATCATAAAAAAAATCACATGGAGATCTTTAGAAAGTAATTTTCAATCAGGAATTCCAATGAGTAACAAAAATATTTGCTTTTAAGTTAGGCAAACATATATATCCTAAAGCAACATTGCCCCTTATGACTTGAGGCCAGCTTTAAAATAAAATTAAATCAAAAAATATAAAGTAAAATAAAATAAATGTACTGCACCATTCACACCACAATATGTACCCCTTATTCCTCTAGCAGTTTCTGCTAAGGTGCCTGGAGTCCCTACTTTGGGGGCAGGCAGGCAGAACCGGTGTGAGGTGATGGTGTTGGGGGAGGAGGGAAGAGGACAAGCCCCCTGAGCTTGCTTCAGCAAGGACAGCAAATCAGGCATTTAACTGGGCTGCATCAAAAGCCACCCCCTGCACCCCAAAAGGGATGGTCTTCAGGCTGTGGTCCATCAAGGCTCAGTCAACACATAGCAGGACGCAAGGGATAAATAAGGACGGAGGATGCAATCAAATACAAAAATACAGTCTTCTCAACAGACATTTGGAGCAATTCAAACATATAAACTGAATATGTACATGTACAGAGTGTGTGTCTGTATACATTTGTACCAAGGGGTTTTATTTCTTGTTCTTGATTAAACTTCCTAGCAAGTAGCTTCGTGCCACCACACTAAGCAACAGCACCATTCTGATTTCCAGTGCCAAGTTCTAAACTTCATTTTCTCCTGCTCCTTGTCAGGCTCCACTGGTTAGTCTAAAATCTGATGAACTGAGATGATGATTTCTAGTGTGGGGCAGATTACTCACACCTTCTCCTTTTTTAAAGCCAAATCTCCCCATTAGAGTAGCAGACGATTTCTCATTGTCTTCCTCCTCCCTCTCTTCGTGGGAAGACAAAGGTGCAATGTCCACTGTAACAGAATTGACTCCCCTCCCCCAATCCAGTCTCAGGAACTCGTAGCATTAGCTTGTTAGGACATATTTTTCTTTCTTTAAATAAAAGTGTTAAAAAGTTTGGAAAAGGTATTCTGTAATTATTGAACTAGGCCTACTATGAGCCATAATAATGACACAGTTTTTATGGTATTACCTCCTAATGCTCATTCCTTTCCTAAGAGGGTTATTTTAGGAAACAGCTATTACAGGTGGCCCTGGGCACAGAGCACAGGGCCAGGGTCTCCCAAAATGAGAGGGAAGCAGCTTTCACTTACCCCCACTGGCGGACTCAGCATGTCACTGAAGATAAGCAACTGAGAGTATGCAGCCTTTCAAATCATTGGTCTCAGCACTTAATATTAATTACAGGATTTTTTTTTTTAAGTTAACAAGTCATATACCCCAGCTCTCCATGATGCCATTACTTTGACTAAAAAAAACAGGTAAAAGGAACAGCAAAACCAGACAAAAATAAGTCATCCTTCACGCCAAACCCCCTCCATGCCACTCATCAAAAAACAGAATACTCTAGGACCAAAAGGGGGAAAATGGGTGAGAAGTCTTTAATAGCTATCTGTCACTTCCCTATTTTCTGTATCTGGCAGTATATTCTGCTTCTTGCCCAATTCTTCCCCAGTAGCAGGAGCAAAGGAAGGAGGAAGAGGCAGGAAGGCAAAGTCATTACCAAGATGAATGAAACTGAAAGATGCAAAGGAAATCAAATGTAAGAATGAAAAATCTCAGGCCTTGTGGGGAGCGGTAGGCAAGGAAACGGGAATAGCAGCTATCGTCTTCCCAACACCTCTCATCACCTAGTTTTCCTCCCAAACTCACCACCTCTTGTAGATGAGTAGGTCATGGGTGATTAGCAGAGTTCCAGGTTTAAATGCTATCAAATCACTTGTCAAAATAGGTGTAATACAACTATAGATTATAGGACTATGTCTTAAAGTAATTTCTTACCACCCCCAGTCCTTGAGCTATAAGGAGACAGTGGGAACCAACTGACAATTATGCTCTGCATCAAAAAGCCGCCACTGATCCACGTGTCTCACTGGGACTGAAGAGCCAGGCTTCCTATAAATTATGATGCTTTATTTAAAGTCGGAGCGCTTATTTGCTTTTGTGCCAGCTCTGGGCCCTTTTCATCTCTAGCTATACCGGGCCCAGGAGAGCATACATTCCTACCGCTCTGCTGGCCACCAGCTGTGTCCTCTGTAAATCATAAAACCTCTGAACAAGCTATTCTTTACAAAGGCCAACAACGTTTACTGGGGATGATCACTCTGCTATTATTCCACTCACTGAAATTTAAAATAGCAATTTACAACGGCAGCCGAAAACAGAAGAACTGCCTCTCTTACCTCTGTGTGTGTGCGTGTGTGTGTGTGTGTGTGTGTGTGTGTGAGAGAGAGAGAGAGAGAGAGAGAGAGAGAGAGAATGGGAGGGATCTGCATTAGTATGGCACACAAAGGGGTATATTTTGTGTGCCACCAAAAAGCCACCATCTTTGCAAATCTAGAAGGGAAACAAGGAATATGAATGTCAGAAACTAGACTCGGTTTCACCTTTGGCAATAGGGTGAAAGAGGCTTAAGTTGTTGGTAAACCTCCCTGTTCTTCCTGGAGGTGGCCATGCCCTGCAGGCGGTGTGGGAAGTAGTTCACACACTCTCATAGAGAAGCCACAGAATGTGGCTCAGGTTCAGAATGCAATAGGGAACGCTGACAGGATGAACTCTAATCAAGTTTAGTCTGCAGTTATTTTTGAGGACTAGGAAGGAAGAAAGAATAAACGGTGGTCATCAAATGGAGCACCCTAAGCACCTGAAAACCCTCTGGAGACAGAGGCAGACTAATCTGTTTACAGCCAGCTCTGTGGCTGCTTCATCTTGAGCTGATCTCAACCTACCTAAGCCTCAGTTCCTCATCTATAAAATGGGGATAATATGAATAGTAAATAAGATGTGATTTATGTAAAGCATTTAACATGAGAACTGGCATAAAGAAGCCACTCAGGATAGGTCCTATGGCTTCTTCTGCTTTTAAATTCTCCTGTAACTCACCCAGGTCAAAGGCTGGAGAATGGAGGGAGATGCCAAAATGCTATGAATTCCACATTCAGAAATGCAGCCACCAGCAAGCCCTTCCACATTCCTTCCAGGTGAAGCAAACTCAGTTATTTGCATCTACACTAATTGTCCCCCATTGCTGGTGACCAGGCTTACTCTAAATGGGACCTATCTTTTAGAATCTTAAGGGCTGCAAATTAGGAACTTAGGAGCCTTAGGAACTTCTTTTATTATTTCTATACCCACCACCAATTTCAACCAAAGTTACCTTTCCTAACCCATCCATTGTTTAAAGCAAACATTTCCTCTGACTACTCAATAGTAAAGTCAACTGAGAAATGCAGTTCTAAACCACTGAAGCCTCATCTCTGGGCTATTTCAGGGTAAGGAAACCTCTTTTCATGTTTTCAGGAACAGCTAATTGAATGCCTGACATTTGTCTAAATTGCAAAAGGCAAAATTAAAGCTCCCCAGTACCGTGACAACAGAAATGAGACTCTGCAGCAAGGCTCTGGGGATGCAGATGGATGAAGCAGGTTAAATGTGAACTCATCTTCCCAATTCCCATCTGGACCCACCAGTTCTCTTGACAGCGTTCAGAGGCTGCCTTCCCACCCTCCCCCATTCCACATTCCAAAGTTCTTATCTTTCAGGGAAGAAAAAAAAAAAAAAAGCCCAACAGAGTTACAAGTATTTCAATAAGGTGCTTAGAGACCAGCTCTTTTCTGTAAACAAGCCTAATGAAGTGTGACTAATAGTGCTCTCCTCCAGCACAGGGAAGGTAAAAGGGCCTTTGTTAGCACTTACTGGAGCAAAGTCGTCATTTTGCTGGAGCAGAACAAAACTTAGCTGGTTATTGATTGACCAGCCGGCCCGGTGTCACTGCTTTACTGTCTATTTCTATATACTCTGTGTGTAAATACGTGTGTTTACACAGACACGAAGATGGTCTATACACACACAGTCACACACAGCCAGCTAACCTTTCTCTGCAAACAGGATGAAGTGTTCCAGGCATCGACTGAAATCGAATTCCTCTCCGATATTTGTATCTCTTCTGGTCCTTGATATCACCTAACATTTCTCTCCATGTTGTCAGTACCATGAACCTCAATTTCAGGGCCTGTAAACCGACGCTCCCCATGGACACTTAATAGTTTCCGAAGTCACTCTGATTTAATCTGACCTGGTTATTGCATTCTAGAGGTGATTTTGTTTTTTCATAAATTCAGAATTGCTGCTGTTTCCTTTCCCCATTTCACCGATCGATTCCGAAACTCCTGAAATTTGGTTCCAAATGTTAACTGCTAAATAAATATTTCATGATCACTTTTTCAATTAACATCTGTCTTAAGTGTTATTAATATACGGCAGCAGAGATGTTAGCAGGAAGATCTGAAGTTGGCTCTGACTTCTTTCTTGGACGACTGAGGAATTCGAGTCAAAACCTGCTTTCCTTGTGAATCTGAGCACAAATTTCCGTATAAAAATTATTGACTGCACTTTGGCCTCGTCTGAAACATTAGCCCCACAGGCTGATAAGTTCTGACCCCAGGTGGCACATCAGCCCTCTCAGAAGAGGCAGGAACATTAGTGCTTCCCACTGGGGACTAAGGCGTGTGAGCCAATCAATCACGCTCTCTGACAGCTTTTACTGCCTCTGTGCATTAGGCCCAAGTCAACCTCCAAGACTCCTATTGTTGGCATTATTCTCTTATTCTCTGGTCTGATGAAGTTAGGGTTAAGTCCAAGGCTTTAGCAAGAGAAAGGCTATTGTTAGTAACTCAGTCTTTATTGACTCTGACCTGCAGGGCAGCCGACTTCAAGTCTTTTCCAGAAAGTAATGCACTGTTAATTGCTGCTCATCATCAGGGTGTGTTTTATACACCGCTCTTCACTGAAAGAAAACCTGACCAAATATTTCAGCATCCTCCCAGGTTGCCTTGTAATTCTTTCAAGAGTTACAGACACACACACACACACACACACACACTCTCTCTCTCTCTCTCTCTCTCTCTCTCTCTCTCTCTCTCTTCTAGACAAAAATCTGGTTTGTACTCAGCACAGTCCCTGAACTGGTAAATCTAATACCAACGCAAACAGAATGTCTGGCTGGACGGTGCTAACACTTGAGGGCTGGCATCTGGAACAATAAATAAATTTTTTCATGACAAATATCTGCAGGGATTAGGATATTAGGGCAGGAAAATGCCTGATGGAAGAATGAGGTAGAAACCTATAATTTCCTTCTGATGTCCTTTGCTTAAAATAACTAACGATCTTTTTCAGTGGAAACTGGTAGCTCTATTTGTGAGCAGCCAGCAACAGACTGGATAGCCTCAGGGTGAAGAGTACAACATTCCACTCAGGCTTCCTTTGAAGAATTCAGCACCCTAAAGGGGTGGCAGAATTATTGGTCCAAAGGCTTTCCGGTTTTCTTTGAAAGAGAAAACAGGCAGCCCATTATCTCTTCTTACCCAAACAGGCCTCTCAGGGGAGACAGGAGGGAAAGGCGAGTGTGTGGCTGAGTGGGGTAGCTGTAGAAGGTACACACCAGAGCGTCCGGGTCTGTCGCTCACTGTACCAGGGACACAGACCAGACCATCCACACAGCATGCACCACGCCCACCGCACCCCCCCAAACCTTGCTGTTCAAAGTGGCAAACAACAGGCTAGAATGTGAATGCTGCAAGGAGAAAAACACATGTTGACATTTTGGAAATTAAATTTCTTGGGCTCCGGGAAAAAGCACAAAAAAACAAATGGTGTGGTTTGATACACAGCTTTCGATTGAGAAATTTTCGGCCACAAAAGACTTTGCCATTTAGCCAAAGTAGTATGCTATTAATACTTTTTTTAGTACATCTCAGCATATGAATTAGTGCACACTTTCCCAAACCAGTGAGCAGAAAACCATTTTAAATTCTGCTCCACTTGTGTGCTGGATAATATATTGACTCCAAGATATGTGAAAGTAATACTAAATTTGATAAGCTTTCCAAAGAGACGCCGGTTAGGACAACGATGCTTTCTGTCTTGAAAAAGTCTCCTGGTGCGGCCGATCACATTTTCTGGTGCCATTCAGTCCAACTTAATTTTAATATTAGAGAGAATCAGATCAAGAAAAACTAAAATTTGCAATTAACCTTTTCCCTTTAAATTGTAGTCCTGTATCTGTAGCTTAAATTTTTAACAACTCCTTAATGTTTAACAACCAAGAATGCAACATCATAGCACATTAAGCTCATAAATACAACAGGCTACCTGGGCCAAAAAATATTTTGTAAAGGGTTCAAAACAAAATGGAGTAATAGTTTGTTCTTATATAAATAACCTTTCTTGAGTAGACCTATCTCTTATAGCCTAGAAATAAGTTAGGAAACAGTTCTGAGATAAGCAACTAAAATATTCAAGCAGCTGCTGTATAAAGACAGACTACAAATTTTAAGTCTTGAGTTAATAAAGATGGAAACTGCAGGGGTCAAAATTGAAATCACTAAAAATTGTAAGCCTATGGACAAAACAAACTCAAGATTTGCTCACTGAATCTTGGTAGAGTTGAATTTGGGGCTTCCTCTGAAGCTTCAAAGAAGGCAATTCAAAACTAATAAAGTAAGCATTATTTTACACACTAGGCAGTTAACATTTCTATTACCGTCCCCAGGGGATAAAGACAGAAAATAAATATTAGGAACACTGATTGAGTGCTTTGCTATGTGTAGGTCACAAGAATAGGTGTTTTTATACAGCTTATTTCATTCATTCCTCAGAGCCTGTGTGTCTGGTCCTTTTATTATTACTATTTTACTGATGAGCAAATTAACTCTTGGAAAGCTTAACTGGCTGACTTGCCCTGGATCAGAAAGTCAGAGATTTGGAGCACAGGCAGTCTGACTTCTGATACCATACTCCTAAATGCACTGTCTACATTTACATAAACTTATTTATGAATAACACAGTTTCATGAAGGAACTGTGCATGGTGGATGGGGACCCACGAGGCTAACGTCATCTCAATGATGATGACAGTGGTATGCTGCAGGCATGTGATGCACATGGCAAGCATCTCTTCTCAAAACCATGTTCAGTGACATCACACTGGAAACTTGAAACTGACCACGGTGGTGATATAATCACCACAGAAAACAGCAAATGTTACAAATCAGGGCTCTCCCCCTGCAACTCCCACCCCAGAGCCAGTTGTTAAATACTTACTGAGGCACACCAATGGTTATAAATTTAATTTGCTGAACTGCCATTCTTCAATCACATGAAACATTAAAATGAATAAAAGTACAACAGAGCCAAAAGAGTTCCTGTATTATAATTATGTTCCCCAGTCAAATATAAAAGTAAAAACTGGAAACCTGAAAATTGTTCATCAGCAGATTCTGATCTCTCCTCAGTGAAGGAATCTATCTCAGTTGTTTCTTCCATTTTTAAAATAATCTGATAATGGTATAGCTGTAAACAATTTGGTTTTATGCCCCTTCTTTCTTTTTTTTTTTTTTGAGATGGAGTCTCACTCTTGTTGCCCAGGCTGGAGTGCAATGGCACAATCTCAGCTCACTGCAACTTGCGCCTCCCGAGTTCAAATGATTCTCCTGCCTCAGCCCCCCCAAATAGGTGGGATTACAGGTGCCCACCACCACACCTGGCTAATTTTTTGTATTTTTAGTAGAGACAGGGTTTCACTACGTTGGTCAGGCTAGTCTCGAACTCCTGACCTTAGGCAATCCACCCGCCTCAGCCTCCCAAAGTGCTGGGATTACAGGCATGAGCCACCACGCCTGGCCTTTTTTCATTAGAAACTTTTGTAGAATAAGTAATCTCACAAGTTAAAGATATCAGGAACCTTCCTCTGAGATTTCAGCAGTCATCTTCTTTGTTGAACTATTACAAAAGCAATTGATGAGGTACATTTGTTGCTCACCTGATGTAGAAGCTCTAAACACAGCCCATAACCCGCCCAGCCATGGCAGATCCAGACTGTTGGCCTCTCCCACTACTCTTTGCAGTTTAATGAACAGTCATATCCAACAAATCTCCTCCCAATTGCCTGCCAGTGGTTATTCTCCTAGACTCTGGGCCCCAAAGAGAGATTCGTCATTGCTTAAATAAATTTTACAGATGTAATAGATAAAGGCAATAAAGAAAACAGAGCTTTTATAAAACAAAGTTGACAGAGCAGAAAGCTATCTCTCCATAATGGGCACGTACGTTTGTGCGTACTAGGTTGCTTATGTGTACCAAAGGGAAATAGACAATGAAGGTTAGGAGGCATGAAATGACAGCCTTCTTTGCCTTTCAGGGAACGTAAATTTTATTCACTGAACGTAAATCTTAAAGCCATAGTTTTCAATCTGCATGTGTGATCACCGGAAATTGATTTCAAAGAGATATAAAATTATTTAATATGTTGCATGGCAATGCAAATCCCAGGCTACATATTCAAGATTGTCAATAGTGGAAAATTCGGATGATGCTTCCTGCTGTGGTCCTTGTTGGTACAGATTATTTTCATCTGCCTTTTGGTGACAGCACCACTACTGGAAGCGGACGCACGCCATCTGTGTCCTCAAGTGGCCAATAGGCACTTCCCTTGTCCTAGCTGACATACAAAAGATAATTTTCTTTCCCAATGTGCTTCTGGGTAGCTCACGCTCTCCAAATAATACAAATAGAATAGTTTCTTTTCAAATGTCAGTTATTTAGGCTACTGGAGATCATGTACCTGGCTCCTAATACAAGGGAAACAAACGGAAAGAAAAAAGCTTCAATTTTCTTGCCTTCATAATACAGCAAAGGCACATTGCCCCCACAGCCCCAGAAGATTGGTAACTCAATTTGACTAGTTTTATCACAACTCAGATGACCAAAATACAAACTGTGTGTGTGTGTGTGTGTGTGTGTGTGTGTGTGTGTGTTTAATCTATTTGATAATTTGCGGCCTTTAATGCTTAACCCTAGTTAATTAAATTAGCCTAATTTTATATAGAGACATATTTTAAAACAGAAACTTGGTAAATATGTAGAAATCTCAGTATCCAAGCATATATTCTATAAAATAGAACACAAAATAATTTAAAAAAAATTTTTTTATTGTCACTCTAAACACACATGGCCACAATATCAACAGTGTAGGCACCTGGAAATCAGCCTATGAGTAAATATGGTCAGTACAGATGTAGAAGGTATCCTCTGGAGCAGCCAATTACAGAGATGTAAATTTTCATCTATCTAATATAAATTAGCAATTCAATTCAAAGCAAAAATGAACTGCCTGATCCCTGAGTACATGAAGTATTTAAGATCAACTCTTCAAGATAACATCTACTTAGACTATATTCACAATGCCAATCATTGCATTAAAGAAATGAAAGAAACTTATTGGTATGTGTTTGGAAGTTAGGATGGAAGGAGGAATGGAGGGGGGGCAATAAATATCTTTTACAAAGCATATATCCATAAAGCACTGATCCCAACTACATGTGTCCCTATAGTTTAATTCCATCTGACCCCAGAGGAAAGCTGCTTCTGATAATCAGTGAAACCAGGCTCCTGGGGACAGAGAGTTCCTTCTGTGCAGGTCCTGCACTGCCTTCATCCCTCAACACAGCTTCCTCCCGCCCCCATCGTCACTGCTGTTGGAAGAAAATGAGTGGCAACATCAACACCATTGCTGAGAAACTGTAAGAAGATCTTCTGTGTTGAAATTCCAAATTATAGACAGCATGCTGGCACGCTAATGACAGACATCCCTGTCTCTGCCTAGAACAAATATTACAACACTGGGAATTGTACTTTTGTTTGTTTAAGTTAACAAGTGCTGACTATGTTAGGCACTATTCAAAATGTCTCAGAAATACTATTTTAATCCTCCTAACCACCCAAGAGGAGGTGCTGTATTACAGTATCTCCACTGTACAACCGAGGTACAAAGAAAGCAATAAGTCACTTGCCCAACATTACTAAGGCAGCGATCTGCGGAACTGGGAAATGGAACCCAGGGCGTACGGCTCCAGATTATGACAATTACCCAATATTCCCATGTAGAAGACACTGGTGCAAAGAGAGCGAACAGAAGACTCCTGGCCCTTAAGTCAAGGGATTTGCCCCTTGCTCTAGTTGGTCAGGGTGCTAACTATACATGACAAGGTACTTGAATCACATAATAAGCCTCACCGTATCACATCTAGAACTCATATAAAATAAGCACCAACAAACAAGCAACAGAGCCCAGACATGGTGGCTCATGCCTGTAATAACAGCACTTTGGGGGGCTGAGGCAGGAGGATTCACTTGAGCTCAGGTGTTCGAGACCAGCCTGAGCAACCTACGAAGACTCATAGCCAGACGTAGTGTCAAGCACCTGTAGTTCCAGCTACTTATAAGGCTGAGACCAGAGGATTGCTTGAGCCCAGGAGATTGCTAATGAGACCTTGTCTCAAACAAACACCACAAAAAAAAAAAAAAAAAAAAAAATCACATAATTTTCAAGCACAAAAAAATCTTGGAGATCACTTATTCCACACTTGCTCTCCTTATCGAGAAGAAAACTGGGGCCCAGAGATGTTAAATGGTTAGTACCAGGCCCTAAAACTAATTGCAACAGAGCAAAAACCAGAGCCCAGACCACACTTTGATCTCCAACTTTCTTCTCATCCAGTGATCTTTTGCCTCCACACAGCAGCTTCTAGGGTAGGTGGCCATCAGGACATCAGTCGCCCGGCTCTTTGCCCTGCTCTGATGAGCATGATGTTCCTTTAATGCCCATCACACAGCTGGGAGGCCTGACCCACAACCAGGAGCCTTTCGGGAATTTTGCCCCAGTGAGACTAACACAAATCTAAGTGGTTAGAAATTGCTTTGGAGAATAGGGGGTTCAAGACAAGACTTCCTTGGGATCTGGGTAAAGAAGGAGCCAATGCGCTGAATAGTAACCAAAGTCCTGCAGTCGGTGACACAGGAAGCAATTCATTTAATCAATCATTCAACCAATTCATTTACTCCTAAACTTCTCCACCTAATTAGCAAGAGAGCCAAACCCAAACGTCTCAAACTTATGGCATACGAAGTAATTGAAGAGAATGAACCAGAAGACTACCTATTGCATACTGCTAAAATATAACCCAGTTAGCATCACATTTAGTGCACCGAGAAAAAGAAAAAAAATTGGAGGAAGCAGTACTGACTTTACTGCCTCTGGTAAATATGACCATAGGCTTCCCGGGATAGCACTTTGATAAGACAGGGGCAAGTGGTAGACAAGGAGGAGCCTGGTGACTCAGCCCCACCCCCTGCAAAATCACATTACCAAATAGAGTTCATTTAAACTTACATTGCAAACCTCTTGCTCTACTTGCTTCATTTTATCACAAGGCTTAAGCAGCCACTCTGGCTGAAAGGTGGGGGGCGGGGAATGGGCTGCATCCTCAGGTGCACACTGTCTGTGCTTTCCACAATGGAAGAAGAGGTGTTCTCGGGATGGCATCAGCTGCCACATGGCCTGCTGTCCTGGAGATGGTACAGTACCCAGGGACCTGACAGGAACAGTGAGCAGCACCCAATACCCAAACCAAATAGACTGTCCCAGCAAGTGAATGCTATAGGCTGCAAGGCACTATGTTACGAATCAGGGTTCCATTTTTGAAGGAACTATAGCACAGATTTCAGAACCTGGGTCCCTGGTTCACACACACTCCTGGAGGATGGTACAGATGAGTTTCATACCCAGGCTTATCAGACTCCTGGGTTTCCCCAAACTCAGCACATGATAAAAATCACCCTGAGTGCTTATTCTAGATGCTAATCCCTAGCCCTATCCTAAGGATCCAAAGTGATTCTTACCAGAGCCGCCAGGCTAACAGACTTTAAAGAAAAATGTACATGATACAAACTAAGATATACAAAAACTGTGTTGAGTTTTTCCAGGAGAGAAATGGGGAATGATGATTTTGATTAATTTCTTTCCAGTATTTTGGGCACTGGGTTGCAGGTGGGAGTAGGATGTATTTGACTATTCCTTTGGAAGTCACTAAGGAGCCTGGAACAAGGTTGAGAGCTTTATATCTGCCTGAGCCCTATGACAGGAGTATTAATACAACAGCTTTACTTGGTTTAAAGAAAGAATTATTTCACCACCCACACTAATCTCCTCTGGCAAGAGGCAGAACTCTGCTGTGGCTACTCACAAAAGATGATGGAGCCCAGCAATCCTTTCTTTGCAGAGATAGAGGGGAATTTGAGACTTTTCAAAATATTAATATAATCTCACTTATTAAGATAAAACGATGTGCTAAATAAAGCACTGGAAATGTTCACAAGTGCAGCTATCCGTTCTTTTCCCTTTTTTTTTTTTTAATGGAAAGGCTGTATAAATAAGACTGCCCATTTTCACAGCCTAGCCTAAAATATGAACATCTTGATAATGCTACGTAATTTTGTGCTATTTTACCAGAAGTCAAATAACTGGACTGGTCACCATGCAAGATTAAAAAAAAAAAAAAATGGTAGCTTAGAGAAAAACTGAACAGCAAGGCTAGCTTTTTCATTGTCGTAGGTGTGGATCACCTGCCAAGGATGCCTGTGTAGGAAGGTGAGTGTGCCTGAGGGTGACTCCTAACTCCACCTAATCACCCTACGGTAGAATGAGTTAACCAGTGCACTTTTCATTATGTTTATCAAAGGCCTTTTTTTTTTTCTTTTAAAACTGTAAGAGACAGAGACAGAGAGAGAGAAAGGAAGGAAGAGAAGCAAACAAGCTTGCCTTTTCTATACCGTTGCCTCACACAAAATCCTTCTTGTGAGGTCTTCAAAAATAACAATTCAGCAAAAAGTGACAGCAGAGCAACCACTGGGTCAGCTCTTATAAGTCCTTTTCAAAAAGCTGCTTTCAGTGAATCAATTTTCAATGTTGTTTCAGTTATTCTTAGATAGAAAACTTTCTACCCCCTCCCCTTCTCCTTTGGAAATTTGGTAACCATAGTTTCTGTATCCTGCTGAGACTTGATATGTAGAGCTGTATTCTACCTGCTATTAAGCTGCTGATAGCAGTGTTTCTGTTGCAATTTATGAGCAATGTCAGCTGAAGGCAGAGAGTATTGTACACACTATATTTTCCCAGCTGGAGATCTCCGTGAATGGAAAGCAAAAACATGAATACACATGCACTGTGGGCTTGAGGGAATAAAAAGGCAGAAAAGAGTCAGCAGGCTAAAATCAGGTGGGTGGTCCTGATTATAAACCAAGTAGATAATAAAATATTCAAAGGAAGCTCTAACTAAATGGTCAGAAATAGAGACACACAATATAAAGAGAAGCCCAGAAAGGTCTTTTTCTGCTGAATATATCTCCTGTCCAATTCCTAGATCAGTAATGCGCCAAGACTCACCTTGCCACCTGGGGTTTTAAATAACTCACCATATCCAAAAGGTCACTTGAAACCACAAAACCAAATCCCAATCCACATTAAGTTTCTAATAGCTACTACATACAGCACATGGTGAGAACACCAGATTTAATTTCTTAACCTTCTCTTCTAAATGTGTCTACCCACACAATACCTCAAGAGTAAAATTTATTTCTTTTCCCTTAAACGAAAATACTTTATATGAAGAAACTGAGCTTATCTTTGGGGCTAAGAAATAGGCACATCATACGGTTCTGGGGCTTCTCTTTTTTTTTTTTTTTTTTTTTGAGACAGGGTCTCGCCGCAGAGTACAGCGGCAGGATCATATCACATCTTACTGCAGCCTCAACCTCCTGTGCTCAAGCCATCCTCCCAGCTCAGCCTCCTGAGTAGCTGAGACTACAGGCACAAGCCACCATGCCTGGTTAATTTTTAAAATTTCTTGTAGAGATGGGGGTCTCCCCATGTTGCCCAGACTGGTCTCGAACTCCTGGGCTCAGGTGATCCGCCTGCCTCAGCCTTCCAAAGTGCTGAGATTACAGGCAGGAGCCACTGTGCCCAGCCCCCTTGGGCTTCTTTATCATGAAATACACAAAAAGTTCACAAGCTTCAGAGAAGCCCAATACTACAGAGGAAAAAAGAATCAAATAATGAAGGTATCCAGCAAAAGCATTTTTAAAAAGTCATTCTTTCCCTATGAATTCTACTGAGAAATACAACATAAAATATTAATAGGTACCAGTTAAATAAACTTGATTTAACTCTTTCTCAGCCAAATACAATATAAAACCGGTTTGTCTATGTCAGTTATTTCCAATCCTAGTGCTCATTAATTTTAAGGAAGGTTTTGTTTTGTTTTTAAATAACCACAGCAGGTCTGGCACGGTGGCTCACGCCTGTAATTCCAGCAGTTTGGGAGGCTGAGGTGGGCGGATCATCTGAGGTCAGGAGTTTGAGACCAGCCTGGACAACATGGTGAAACCCTGTCTCTACTAAAAATACAAAAAATTAGCCGGGTGTGGTGGTGGGCACCTGTAATCCCGCTACTCAGGAGGCTGAAGCAGGAGAATCGCTTGAATTCAGAAGGCAAAGGTTGCAGTGAGCTGAGATAACACCATTGTACTCCAGCCTGGGTGACATCGTGAGACTCTGGCTCAAAAAGCAACAAAAAAAAACAAAAAAAAAAAAAAAAAACCCAGCATGGCTGACTCCTAAGTATTGTGATTCACTTGATCTGGATCCCAAAGGCTACTTATTAAAAAAAGGAATTCTTTTTTTTTTTTTTTTGGTTGGGGGGCGGCTAAACATTCTGTAATGCATGGGACAAGCCTCTGCAAAAAAAGGAATTCTTATATTTAACAAGAGTTGGAAACCACTGGCCTACGCTCTTCCACCATGAAAATAATGAATCTCTAAAGAACTAACAAACTATGCCCTCAATTACCTCGGTAAGGCTAAGCTGACTGGGAAACAGGAAAGCTGTCATGCAAGCAAAACGAATAATTGCGAAAAGCAAAAGGACCTTCACTTATTTTCACTGAAACATAGTTTTAGATGTTTCTCAAGTACCACTGGAACAGATCTTCAATCTAGGTGTTCAACTGTCTTCCTAATCAGAATTTAGTGTTTTGATTCAGCCACTCATCTCATAGTACCAATATAAAATAAAAATACTGAGCCTATTAAATTTACCAAGCCCAGAGCTAAGCCAGGGGAAAAGTGATTACCAATTAAATAGCAACATGAAGCTCTTTGAAGGAACAGCCTTTTGATGTTAGCGTCTCAAATGTTAAAAGGCAAAAATCTCAGATCTTAACATTGTTCAAAGTCCAGAGAAAACAAATATGTCTCCTAAAAATTCTTTCATCGGAAAAAAGTATGAGCCCAAGTCATGTGTCATAGGCTTGTAGTGAGTATGTGGTGACAACAGTAAGGTCCTATTAAATTAAGGTGACTCTCAAAGAAAGGAAAAATGGGAACTGCAGTGGACTGGCTAGTCTCAAATTGCAGAAAAAGCATAACCCAAAAGACTGGCCACATGCAATTAATACATTTCTGGAGCCTCCAACAGCCAACGAAGGGGACCTGACTTAACTATCAGGTCCCAATACCCACCCCGTATCCTCACTATCTATACCAGCACAGTTTGTGCATCCTTTCAAATGGATTCAGCACAAAGCTGCAAATGCTTGTTATTATTCAACTCAGTGTACTTAACTCACACCAGGAGAACTTTCTCCTACAAAAGACTGGAAGTCTCTTACAAGTGACTAGAAACACCAGACAATGTGATGTTTATAGACAGAAATATAGATACATAGATATATCTCCCACTCTCAGTTATTATGAAATTAATTAACCAGTTGGTGAATTAAGCAGTTTGTACATTTTTTTGGATACTGTAGAACATTTATATTTATCTTCCAACCAAAAGAAATGGTCTTAAACTTTTAATTTCTTTTCTAGTAAAAAGAATGTATGAACAGTCTTACAATGCTAGGCACATAAGAGAATTCGATAGATTCTATTGAATGATCTCAGCTTTTCATCTTTGGTTTTCTATTCATTTCTCTTTTTTAATATAATACTATATCTGAATATATCCTTAAAACAAAAATCATGAAAACAAAATAGAGCTAAACACAAATCAGACAACAGCTCAAAATTCAAAAAAGCCTAAATAGAAAATGGATAGGGGAGAAGAAACCTCAGGTAAAATAAGACTTCTTATCAGTTTTGATGCATATTCTTATTAACAAATGTTTATCTCTAAATAGGATATTTACTTCAAGGATATACACAGCATGTAGTTTATGATCATTTAACTACAGAAAGAAAGCAATTATAATTGTTTCCTGACATGGCATAATTTGATGCCTTTTGCTGTTGATATACATTTTCCCTAAATATGAAAGTTTGTTTTTTAATTATTCAAAAGATAAGATGTGCTTGCAAAGCAAGTTTCTCTGCTCAGAGGCAAACCAGGTAAATTATGAGAAAACTTACTCACAACCATAATAATTCTAGAAGTGGAAATAATTATTGGGCCATGTTCTCCAAACTTGCATTACCATAAACATCATCATGGAGCTTGGCATTCCTCTAACCATTCTTCCATAGATTCTGGTGTGGCATCCAGGAATCTGCTTTTTGGCAAGCACTGCACATTATGAATAATCAGGTAAAGTCAGACAAGGGTTAATCTATCTATGTCTGGTACTATGTTCAAACAGCCCACAACTGAGTCCAATGGTTCAAAAACTGGTGCACATTAGAATCAACTGGACAGTCTTTTAAGTTTTGATGCCCATCCCCACTTAAATCAAATCCTGTGGAAGTGGGGCCCAAACATCAGTACATTTTAACTTGCCGAGGTGATTGCAGTGGACAGCCACACTGGTGAACTAATGTTCCATTCTAGTTTAGTGGTTCCCAGTCCACACTGCTCATCATAATAACGTGTAGGAAGTTACAAACTAACTAATAATAATAATAAAAAAACAACGCATAGATTGCATATTAAACCAGTTGAGTCAGAATGTTTGACCATTAGGACTGAGTGAATGCATTTTTTTTCTACGTTTCTAAAATGATTTTGTGTGTTTGTTTTGCTTTGAGACACCGCCTCCCTCCATCACCCAGTGTGGAGTGCAATGGTATAATCACAGCTGACGGCAGCCTCAGACTCCTGGGCTCAACCAATCCTCCTACCTCAGCCTCCTAAATAGCTGGGACTATATGTGTACGCCGCCACGCCTGGCTAAATTTTTTACTCTATTATTGTAGAAACAGGATCTTACTTTGTTGCCCAGGTTGGTCTTGAACTCCTGGACTTAAGTGATCATCTGCCTCACCTCCCAAAATGCTAGGATTACAGGTGTGAGCCACCGCACCCAACCCTAACATGACTTTAATATGCAGTCTAGATTGAGAAGAATGGGCCTAACTGATTCTAAGGTTAATTGAAAGTATTTAAACAACTTAATAAGCTTTTATACAAACACCCTTTCTCTGCAAAGCACATGACTATGTTTGCCAAATACAACAAATTAAAAACAAATAAATTAAAAACAAAACAGTCTCTCCTTTGAAGAAGACTGCAACTCAGCTGGTCAGATAAATAATACACCCTGAAGAAAAAATAAGAGGATATTAAAGAGTGTCAACAAGGGTGAAATTTACAGAAGGCTGAATACCTACGTGCTGAGAAGAAAACTAAAAATGTTATTAATAAGTTTCCAGTACATGTTAGCTAAGTGATGAATCATTCAAAATGTGCAAATTCTTGACAAAAATTACTCAAGCTGACTTGGAGGTCATGGATTTGAAATATAAAGTCTTCTGGAGCCTTCTAACCTGACTGATCCTTTTCTATTTGAAGACTGTTTTCCTCCTGCAGGAAAATTTGTTAAAAAAAAAACCACTTTCAATCCACGTTCCCTTCACCAACATTTAAGGCTAATATAGTCAGTGGCAGTTTAGGTATCAGCAACACATTCTCATAATAACTTTTCCATTTTTTAAAGCAATTTTGTATCTGTTAACATTTTATGTTTACCAAATCCTTAATCCCATTTTGCAGATGAGAAAAATAAGGCCTAAGGAGTTTAATGACTTGTTTAAAAGACTCTTATTCCTACCAGGATTCATTCCATGAGACTACAGCCATCATTTCTTTAGAAATACCCTTCATCTATCTGTTATTTAAGGGAAATTCATTTTCTTCATCCATTTTTATGCTCTGCCCCCATCATAGACTTCTAAGTGCCTTGGAATACAGTAGTGGACAAGACAGACTCCATGCCCGCATGGGACAAGACAGATAATTACCAAGCAAGCAGCTATTATTTTAGGTACTAAATCCTTGATGAAAATAAGGCAAAGGTTTAGAAGGTAATAGGAAAGAGGCTATTTTGGAAAAGGGAGTCAAGAAATGCTGTTCTCAATGAGTAGCATTTGTGCCAAGGGCTGAAAGGCATGAGGCAACTGGCCATGCAAAGGCCCGCTGGCGGCATGGAGATGGGCTGCAGAGACGGAGATGTGGCATTCTACCTGCTCAACAAAGCCTGTCTCAGAAGGCATACTTGAAAAATGGTACATAGTTACCGAGAAGTTAATGTGTTCTCAACATTAAATGAAGTCAGAGATGTCATCAATGGCCTTTGGTGAATGCTACTGGAGAGACGTAACCAGAGAATCCTAGAGCCATCGGAGGGGCGAGTGCAAACAACAAATGCTCTGTGAACCCAAGAAGGGGAGGTGAACGCAGCATATGGACATGAAGTAGGCACTTCTTGGAGGTTTTCTTTTCCTTCTGTTTATCTTTCTGATCTTAAAATTCCATTTGACTCTTCAAGCTGTAGCTTTAACAAATAT
This sequence comes from Sapajus apella, assembly GCF_009761245.1. Lineage (NCBI taxonomy): Eukaryota > Metazoa > Chordata > Mammalia > Primates > Cebidae > Sapajus > Sapajus apella. The sequence continues at coordinate 15,896,620 of NW_022436941.1, read as the reverse complement.
TAATGAAATGCATTTTGCAGAAGCAATGACTTATCCAGACTGCTATTAAGAGCAGACAAACAAAGCTCCTGTTCTTTTATACTGTTGGGTAAATACGGAACTTTCTTTGAAGTGTGTAATAAATGGTCATTTTATAATCTATAATATCTAAAATATTTTGCGGTGTACCCTACTAGCAAAACAAATCTTAAAAAAAAAAAAAAAAAAAAAAGCAGCACACTATTTAAATTAGATTGGATTGTTTAACAACTGGCTTAGATACCAGGAGAAAGTGTGAAATAGTAAATAACTGGCCATAATCCAAAAGTCCATGGGCACAAGAATGGATAAATAATAATGGTATATTCAAACAACATGATGCAGCTTTGACAATGAAATCAGCCTTCACTTTGAGTGAAAAAAGCAAGTGGAGAAAATACACTGTGTACGATTCCATTTATGCAAAGTGCAAAGCCATGCAAAACTAAGCAATGTATTCTTTAAGAATTTAGGGGTATATGATAAAACATGGGAATAAAAAACTACAAAATTCAGGGTAGCAGTTATGCAGGGAGGGCAAGAAGCAGAATAGGATTAAGGAAGGATCACTAAGGGGCTGAAAAGGTCCTGAAAGTGAAATTTTCTATTTGTTAACCTAGTGATAAGAAATATACATTTGCTTTTATGCTTTTTTATATCTTGTGCATATGTTTAAAAATATTATTTTGCATATATATTCAATGTTTAAAAAGACAAGTTCTTAACTGATTTAGGAAGAACTCAGATCTTCACCCAGATACATGCGTGCTTGTTTCGCATTTGCCTATAAATTCCTTTTTTTAAGCTTAAATTTAACCACCTTTCTTGAATTTATTCAATATTTTGGTGAACGCAGCCTGAAGAAAACGAAAAGTAATCCCCCCACTCTTTGAAAGGGAAAACATCTTAAAACACAAAGTAAATTGTGAATGCAAACAGTTTTCCCCTGAGGAGCCATGGGAAACTGGAGTGAGAACTCTCCTCTTCAACTGAACATAGAGTCTATGGTGTCCTGATCTATTTGACATAGGACGCGGCACAGGGTCCGTAAGGGGCACTGCAGCAACATTCGCGCACAAGGGTGTACTTTACAGGAAACCAAGGATTAATTTTCCCAAGACTCACAGGCAAGCACTTCCAAAAAAGGGAAAAATACAACTATTACATATCCGTGCAAATCAAAATTCATAGAACAGTGGCAGGCAGCCAACCCAACTATTTCAGGTCTGCTCTCCCATCTGCTTGGCCTGTTAACTGTCGGAAAATACAAGCAAATCACTTCTTCTGCAACTAATTCTCAATAGGGCTCCTAAAAACCAGACTCCATGATGCAACTTTAATAAGACAGAACAGCTTATTATGATCAATAGAGCAAAGCCTTCCAGCAGTTGCAGAGCCAAATGCTAGCTCAAATGCCTCTTCGGTGGACACGGAGCACGAACACCACCCTTGCCCAGCCCTGCAGAGGGCCCTGAGCCAGAAACACTCAGACGCCTGGAAGGAGCTCTCAGTCCCTATTCCTCTCTGCAGATGAACCCAAAGGCGTTCTCATCCTGCTAGATTTTATTAGCCCCAATATATGGTAATTAATTTACTGCAGGCTCTTAATTCATAAATGGATCAAATAAAGCCTTACATGGCTTTTGGCAGCCAACCCTTACTAAATTATGGTGACTAGAAGTTTGTTCAAATGCTGCCCGTAAGCCAGCCCCTTCAGCTTATAAAGCACAATTAGAGAGTTCTTAGCTTATTGTGTGCCTTAAAGCTTCAAAGAAGGCATTATTCATGCCTTTTCCACTGCCAAAAAAGGAAAGCTGGCAATGAAGCCATTCCTAGAATGTTGATCCAGGCATTACCAAGAAATGTTAAAACCTCAACTCTCAGTACCCAAAGGCCTCCACTTTGGGACAAAAATCCCAGCAAATTGTAAGAGGCTAAAATTAATCTAATTAACACGGAAATCTGCATAATAATGAAAGGGCTGACCAAGAGTACATAAATAGAACCACCTGGCAGAGTTTCTTTTTTTATATTCCCCTTATAAGTGCCACTGATAAGTTCCTGTAAATATAGTCTAAACAGACGGGACTTAACCGGAGGCCAGAAAAGGCCAACTTGGAACGGCCATTCCCACCACAATGGGCTGCCATCTCCGTTCCCATACTCACATCTAGACTGGCAGGCAAAGCCAGGGGTGTGACTTGCCAAAGGTTTGAGTCTGGCTAGCATTTTCTGAGGGTGCACATTAGTTGATGTGTGTTTCCTTTGTATGCTGTCTACTTCTGCCAGGGCTTATGATAGCTCTGACCAGGGCCCGTGAGCCAAAAGCTATCCCTCTGATTGTTCCTTTCCCAGCAGGTAAGTGATTGGACTCTAGTGCTCCTTCCTGTGGGCTGTTCTGTGGGTGCCCTCAGATACGAAAAAAGATTGGTGTAATTTTCCCAAGAGTACACCATTAAGTCAGAAAAGTCCTGGGCAACAAACCTCTGGGTCTGTCTGCAAAAAGAAGAATTTGGTCCTGCCACTTCAGTAAACACCCCAGCCTTTCGTATTGCTGTGCAGTAGACTTACATGAAGGAGCAAGAAAACAATTCCACTGTGAGCTACTGCTGGAGAGGCCAAGGCTCTAAATCTCCTTGAAGCTGAAAACAAATTAGCAGCTTTGACTGCATCAAGCCCGCCATCTGAAAGGAGGCTTCTTTTCCCTCCCACATTACAAACTGTGCTCCTCAGAGATAGCACTTTTAAGGATATAAAAACGTTGCTTTCAGTTTACTGCCTGTCACCCATTGACTCAACTGGCAGAACAGCACAGACTCCAGGCAACAAGCTCCCTCTGAGTGCCTGCGTAGGACTTGAGCAACATGGGAGGGATGGGGGGCAGAAGTGGGAAGATTGTTTTTAGTCAGGCTGAAGTCAGGTCATGACTTCACTTGACTTCCTTTTCATTCACATTCATTCATTCATTCAGACAACACATATTTATTGGTAGCTGCCAATGTGCTGTGCACCGGGGCTACATTCATGGACAAGAGAGAGAAAAATCCCTGCCTCAGAATAAGTTATCAATGCAATGTTTAAAATCACCTTTTACAGTCTCTGCTCAAGGAAGGTAGGCAAGTACCTTTTATTATTCTGAAGCAGATGGCCTGAAGAAAAAGGCACCTTTCTAGGCTGAGAAGGAGAACTTGAAAATACAGGTGACTGAATGTGCTTTGGCTAAGTGAGCAGAGTGTTTTGGGGTCTGGGGAATACACCCTGCCACCTTGGTTTTACCACAGAGCACAACAGTGTACCTTGGTTTTAATTGAGGTGCTTTCCACGCATCTGTCCCTTGTAGAAGGGAAGTGCTTATGAGATCTGTCTTTTCCTGGGACTTTGATTCTCAGATGTGCAGGTATTAAAGGGCTGGTCAACATTGGAAGCGTTTGTGAAAATCAGCTTGGTGAACAGCTCATGTTGATACGTAAAGATAAAAACAGAGCTCCAGCCTAAGATAATGATCTGGCAAGGACCCATAAGGGAGGGAGGTAGGGCTGGGTTGTGGGGAGCCTGGCCCATTCACATGCTGCTGTTTTAAGTCCCAAACTTAGAGTCTTCTGAAAACCAAGCATTGCTGAAGCCACATCAAAAAAAAAAAAAAAAAAAAAAAAGCCAAGCAAACCACAATAATGATACATTAAGTGACTAGATCTATGTGGAAGGATAATTATGATGGCACATTCCATAGTGACTGAAATTATCTCAATTTTAGGTCGTGGAATGATAGCTACGAAGAAATTGCGACAAAGGAGCTTAAAGCTCTCAAAATTTTCTCATTTGTAAAATGGGGATTATATTATAGCCACTTAAAAAAAAAAAGGGAAAATTTAAGTCAAAGTTTATAAAGTTTATATAATAAAGAGCGAATGCTGTTCACTCTCTTTTTTTTTTTTTTCCAAAACTGGCACCAAGAAAGTTGGTTGCCAGGAAATCAGCCAAGCCTTTTCTGGGAATACTGATCAAAGCAATAGAAAAGGAATATGGGAATTGCAACTCTACAGAAACAATCTATCCAGGTCTGCCTATACCATCAACCAGTTCTACTGAAGCATGCAGAATTTCAAACTTCTCAGCACACCACTCATAGAAGCAGACAGCCAACAGTTATAAGCATTTGAGGAAATTCTCCAACGTAAAATACAGATGACAAATCACACACACAAACAAAACAGAAACTTAGAGGAATTAAAAGCAGTGCTGAAAAAAAAAAGAAGAAGAAGAAGAAGAAGAAAGGCTAAATATCTTCAGAGAAATAAGGAGATGCTTCATTCTTGAAACCAGAATAGAAGGCTTTTTAAGAGAACAATGCCAATAACTAAAAAAGAAAATAAAAAGCTTTTAGAAGTAAAAACTATAAGCGGGAAATGAAAAAAACAAAGATAAATTTGAAAAACTCTCCCCAAATCAGAAAATACAAAATGCATATAAACCAGAGTTTTGAAACAGAAGGGAAAAGATCAGAAAGGAAGATTGGTACAGGAGGTTCAGCTTCTACATAAAAAGAGTTCCAGAAAGAAAGAGTGAGAGCATGGAAATGAAAATTACATCCTTTCCAAAGAAATATATCTATAAAATTTCCAAAACTACAGGCCTTGAATTTTCAATGAGAGAACCACACTCAGCCCAACAGGTTAAAAAAAAGAATCCCACGCCGGGCATAGCGGCTTATGCCTGTAATCCCAGCACTCTGGGAGGCTGAGGCAGGCAGATCACTTGAGGTCAGGAGTTCAAGACCAGCCTGGCCAACGTAGTGAAACCCCATCTCTACTAAAAATAGAAAAAAAATATATATTAGCCAGGTGTGGTGGCGGGCACCTGTAATCCCAGCTACTCAGGAGGCAGGAGAGTCACTTGAATCAGGGAGGTGAAGGTTGCAGTGAGCATAGATAGTGCCACTGCACTATAGCCTGGGCAACAGAGCAAGATTCCGCCTCTAAAAAAAAAAAAGAAAAAGAAGAAAGAATCCCAGCAACTCCAGAGGCTGAGCTGGGAGCATCACTTGAGGCCAGGAGTTCAAGACTACCCTTAAACTCCTAGGAAGAGCACATCTCTACAAAAAAAAAAAAAAAAAAAAAAAAAAAAAAAAAAAAAAAATTAGCCTAGCACATTGGTGCAGGACATAAGTCCCAGCTACTTGGAAGCCTGAGGCAGGACAATCCCTTAAGCCCAGGAATTTGTAGCTGTAGTGTACTAGGACGATGCTACTCACTCTAGCCTGGGTGAAAGAACAAGTCCCTGCCTTAAAAAAAGACTCATGCTAAGGGATGGCACTGACATATGACAGAATACTGGAAACAAAGAAAAGATGAGTTTCTGGTGTGGAGCAGTAGGTATCAAATACAAGATCTGAAATCAGAAATGACATTGGACTCCTTAGAGATAACACTGGGGAGCTCAAAGCAAAGGAGCATAATCTTCAAAAGTCTAAAGAAAAATGATTTTCAACCAGTTCTTCATGTAACCACATTATCAATCAAGCATGAGGGTAGACAGAAGACATTTTTATGCATGACATTTTTTAAACAATCTGAGCTTTCAAAATTTTACCTTCCCACAAACCCCTCTTCAGGAAGCTACTGGAAAATGTGCACCCACCAAAATGAAGGGATAGACCAAGAGAGATGAGTACATAGTCAGGAAATAGGGTGCCCAATATAAGAGGCAATGGCATCTTCACAATGGTATACAAAAGAGATTCAGATTTTTATAGCTATGAATAATGCCTAAGCAATCAGTCCAGACTGGAAAAGGTCAGAAAACTCTGGGAGAAACTATTCCAAAAGATAAAATGTATAGAACGAATACTTGATGCATTTCAACATACTGAGAAGCAACTTACATATAATTCTGGCATGACAGTTAATGGTGAGTCATTTTGGATGCACAGAACACTAAGCAAACAAAAAAGTTAATTATTAACTCTTGGAAAATAGTTGGATCAGAAAAGGTAATCACAGCACATGGCTGTGCTGAAATAATAGCTATATAGCCATAAAGTAAACAGTGAATACAGACCTAACCATAATTACTTGTGGTGGACAGCGTCTAAGATGGCCCCTAACGACCACTGCCTCTTGGTATTCACACCTTTGCGTGATGCCTCCCTTGGGTGTGGGCTAAACTTACTTACAATGAACAGAAGTAATGAGCGCTCATTTCTAACATTATGTTATTTAAATACTACAGATTCCATTTTGGGTTGGGTGTGCTCACTCGCTCTTGTGCTCTCTCTCTCTCTCTCTGTGTGTGTGTGTGTGTGCTGTGTGTGTGTGTGTGTGTGTGTGTGTGTGTGTGTGTTGTGTGTGTGATCTTGCTGGGAAGCAAGCTGCCATGTTGTGGGCAGTCCTATGGAGAGGCCCATGTGGCATAGCAAGTCCAATAGCCCGTGAGGAATTAAAGCCTGCCAAAAACAATGTAAGGAAGCTTAGAAGTGGCTCCTTCATCTCCACTGGATGGGGTCTTCAGCTGACAGTAGTACCTGCCGACAGCTTGACTGAAACCTTCTGAGACAACCTGAGCCAGAGGCACCAGCTAAGTTGCCTCCAGACTCCTGACCCATGGAAACTGCGAGATATGTTTGTTATTTAAGGTACTATCTTCTAGAATAATTTGTTACATAGCAATGAAGAGCTCCTAACTTATAACTATCGAAAGTGTAGGTGGTGGTAAGATGTATTTGTTCGAGGAGAGGGTGAATAAGGGAGCTAAATCATTACCGTCCATAATAAGAAGTTACTATAAAATACCTAAAACTGAAAAATAAACAGATATTATATGGATATTTATATGGAAATATCCATATAAACATGTGTTTTCAAAACAAAGAGAAAAATGCCAGTTAAAAGAGTTTAGTGAGTTGCCTCTGGAAAACAGAAACTAGGTGAAGTGAAAGATGAAATACGAAACTACTGTTCTTTGTGATGGGCCTTACAGAGCTATGTGGCTCTTTAAACTACATATACATATAACCTGAATAAAAGTTAAAAAGAAAATTCAACTGCATTTATGTGTTAACTCTCATGCATCCCATAAATCCTATATTTCACAATGGTTTTTGAGCATTTTAAGGACTCTTAATACAAGGTATATATAAGTAGCACTAGAAGTAATTGGATCTTGTAGAGGCACATTCGACCAGGGATTCCAAAATCTGCTAATGAAACTGGTAACACTCTACCTCTTAGGAATCTTACCAGATAATGTCTTTAATGGGTTCATTCTTCTTTGGAGTGTATCAGAGCATAAAATAAGTGTCAGCCTAATCAAACCAGACCCCGCTTTACCTGCAGAAGTGCTACTAACTTAATAAATGATTTGAGTAAAGAAAGAATCCTAGAAATAGATCTGTTTTTGGAGACTCAAGTCACGCCTACTCGTTCAACAGGACTTCGCACTATGGGTAATGCCATCAGGGCTATTTGCTAAGAATTTTGTTTAGAATCCTTTAAGTCTGAAATGATGCTGCCATGAAGAACACCTTAAGACCTTTACACTCCTTGGCTACCTGACTGTGCCATGAAGAACACTCTAATATCTTAACACTCCTTTGCTACCTGAATTTTCAGGTGTCTTCCAAGAGATTATGTACTCCAACCTCCACCCCTTCACTATACACATGAAGAAAGGGAGGCCAAGCCTGGAAACACAGCTAGATGGTAAGAAAAGGCAGATGACATTGTTGAAATTCCATACTTGGAAGTGTGCTACTTGCAAGAAACTGCAGGCTAAGGAGGACTGGTATGGCTCCTGACACCTGATCCGTGCTGTTTTCCAGTGTTCTTCTTTTCCCTCGTACCTTATCAAGTCCTAAGGCATTTCTGAACTACATCATACTCAGGTTACATAAAATGCATTAGTTTTCACAGTGAATGGGGGATAATGTCAGCAAAATGAGAGGACGGAACAGGAATACTCTGAAACCACTTCATCAAGTCATTATATGTCCATATATTTTTATAACAAATGGGCATAGTGGGAAGTGAGAGTTCCCCACGGAAGTTTACCAGTTACTTAGTTTTCCTTTTCCTTTTAACTGGTCTCCCTTTTCCCTTCTTTTAAAATCAGTACACTATAGTAATCTCAAAGTTACAGCCATTATGCCATTTTGTTTTAATTCGGTTTTTCTCATGGTCTAGCTACAGGTCATTTTTCAAAAACGGTTTGTCCAATAGATGTCATGACTGAAATACCACGAACTCTTGAGGATTCTGCAACAATACATTTTAAAAATCTGCAAAATGGCTACATGTTAGACTACTGCAGCCAAAAGAACAAAAAAGAATTTTTAAGCACAATATTACAGATGCTTCTTGATTTGTACAATCCCGCCCTTTCAGAGGGTCTAAATAAACACAATGTTTTGTATGAAATATAAATGCACTTTTTGGTTAGTTGTCATGAGGGGTTATAAAGGCAAATAACTTCTCACATGCTGTTGTAGTCATGTACTGTCAACTCCAGATACTTTTCACTATTCATGGATCCAGAAAAGAAGTTCATATGTAATAGAAGTAAGGCTTTGGCTGCCTTCAAGTGATCTTAATGTTTTCATTTTGGGCTCTAATCAATTGTACTACGTCTATCAACTGGCCTGACACTCGTGCTACACTTTTGTTGATTTTCATTAATGATCAGAATGAAATGAACAGAGGAATGACACAAAACACTGAACCACAGCAAGCTGCACTGCCAGAATTCACAGAGTGAAAGAACACCACAAAATTAGGCTCCTTGACAATCCCCTAATATTCCTCTGTGAACACCAGACTACTCTTTCTACTTTCCAAAACACACAATTTACCCTGAGTAATGCCGGGAAGTCACAGTTGCATATCCGTTGGTAGAGTATTTAGCATCTCCCTTGGGTAAAGCGTAGTATAAAGCCTGACTCTCCTGATCAGAAGTAGTCAGGGTAGAGTCAACTCTAGAGGAAAAACAACAGCAATAGCAACTTATCAGCAGACCCCAGGGGATCTGACTTAGCTACCAGTCTCATTCTCCAGAGGAGGAACTCAGTACATACCAGCCCACCTGATCCTGAAAACTTGAGGTGGGTGTTTGCGGGCAGAACAACCAGATCCCTCCCAAGCCATCACTAGAGCCACAGAGCTCTGTACTTTCAATTCTCCTTTGGACTCTGCCTCGATGTCTATGCAAGTCATAGATTCCCCCATACTTCATTTTCTTCACTGTGAGAAAATAAAGATGGTGATGCTAAATTACAGCCTCAAATACTTAACAGTCACACTCAACATATGATGTGCTTTGCTGAAATTCCCATACTTGGAAATGTGCTACTTGCAAGAAACTGCAAGCTAAGGAGGACTGGTATGGCTGATGATATTTATTTTAAGAAGACTTTTAATTCAAAAGCCAAATATAAAGTGAGATTTCCTAGAGGGTGTATACTTTAGGGATTCTCTAGTAACTGACTGGGAAATTTAAGGTAATGCTCTGCTTCTGAATCATTGAAGATTAATGTGCAACCAATATAATTTTAAGTAGCTCACTCTATTCTGCTTCTTTGGAAACTGACCCTCCATTTCCTTAATCCCATTAGATTACCTATCGCTGTGAATGTGACAATGCTCTTCAGTCACCCTGTCAGGCAGGAGTCTATGGAAGAGACAAGTTCAACATGGTGCTACAAGGTTGTCCTGGTTCCTGGTCTATGGCCTCCTAATATGTCTGCCCTTGAGTATTTAAAGACTTTTTGAACTGAAAGTGACTCTTACATGCTTGCTTACTGCAGCCAGCTTCAAGAGGGTGCCAAGCCAATGCCCCAGTCCCGGCTATACGGTTCTTCTGTGCTCCTGATACCGACGCACACATTTGTCTGGACAATAAATAATTTTATATGTGTACTCTGTGCCCTGTCTGGAACTGGATGGCTTTTCATATTCTGCAGAGTGACTAGGTCTTCTCATGAAGCTGAGGAAAGCGGCTTTTGCAGGTTCTCTTTAAACAAGTTGGCCTCTGCGGCTGCTCAAGTGAAATAAGACACATTAAATGTTTTCAGTCAGCTCTGTCAACTTGAGTAACTTCAAAAGTTGTCTGTCAACATGGATATCAGGAAGACATCTACAAGACAGTATACAAACTGTACAAATGAACAGGTGAGTTCTCAAAGAGCTGGCAGGATCAAAACTGCCCACTGAGCCAGGAGAATACGAGGCATTGACTCTCTGAGGCACAGGAAGTAGTGGGTCATTTTTTTTCCCTGGTATAGAAATGTATGGTTGGAAATTACATTTGGGGTGTTGTTATAAAAATATTTGGTGAATATTAAATTTTAAAAACATTTCACTCAATAAGCCGAATTAAGTTTCCACATTTCAGTCAAAACCTCAAATGGACAAGCAAATGTTTATTTATTTACCTCATAGAATATTTTTTAAATAGCTAGTTATATTCATGCACACATAAACAGACTCAAAACTAGGAACGACTAATAATTTCAAATAAAACTAGAAATCCAAGGCCGGGCGCGGTGGCTCAAGCCTGTAATCCCAGCACTGTGGGAGGCCGAGGCAGGTGGATCACGAGGTCAAGAGATCGAGACCATCCTGGTCAACATGGTGAAACCCCGTCTCTACTAAAAATACAAAAAATTAGCGGGGCATGGTGGCGCGTGCCTGTAATCCCAGCGACTCAGGAGGCTGAGGCAGGAGAATTGCCTGAACCAAGGAGGCGGAGGTTGCAGTGAGCCGAGATCGCGCCATTGCACTCCAGCCTGGGTAACAAGAGGGAAACTCCATCTCAAAAAAAAAAAAAAAAAACTAGAAATCCAGAAAGAACACACTTCCCACAGTCGTTTTATTTCGATAGTCTGTACCTCACTTTTTCCATAAGAATAATGGGCCTAGTTATGGGAATCTTCTCCATAAATGAGAAAATGCTAAGTAGATGGTGTTGACAGAGAAAAAGAAGGTTCTCCAGGCAAAAGTGCTTAATTGTCCAGACATACCAAATGTGTCATGTGTCACATAAAGGAAACAGCCATATCGCTAATGTCCAAGGTCTGAAATACTGTGAAAGGGTCTCAATTACATGTATTGGGTCTGAAGACTTAATTATGAAATGAATATATATGGGTATAATGTGTATATATGTGTGTGTGTGTGTGTGTGTGTGTGTGTGTGTGTACGTATGCATGCGTGCGTGCGTGTGTGTGTGTGTGTGTGTGTGTGTATAATTGCTTAATTTCCTATTCAATTACAAGAAATTATCAAATGAGCAGTAAGCATCTTGCCTGCCTCACAGCACTTTTCTGCCTTCTTGGGTCTCCTGACTGGGTTAAGTCAGCCTTTGCTAGATACCCTACAATTGTGCCCACGAGCCCAATTCCGCCTAATTTCTTTGCTGAGAACAGCTTTTGAAAATCCATGATATGCCTTCTCTCATATTATACCTATTTTCCTTTTGCCAGGAAAATACCAGCCAAACTTATTTGAGAACAGAAAGGCCCCAGAAAGGCATATAGGAATCCTTTCGTAGATATTACTTTAAAAAACGACCTCGATGGTTCTTCCTCTGGCTGTAGTTTGATACAGAGAAGAAGCCAAGGAAAAAGAAACTAAGAGAGGAAATAGCAGTGGCAGGGGGCAGGACAGCACTTGGACATGCCGGGGAAAACTGCACACTGCATACATCAAGTGACAAATTATATACTACAAACAAATCATGAGATGCAAAGGGTTTTCTGGAAAATCCTGTCCTTCATCCTTCTTTACCGTGAAAAAGCAGAATCCAAAAGAAACTGTTTACAGAGACAGAAACACAAGTAAATCAGATTCCTTCCAGTTCAGCATGGATGCTTGACAGACTAATTTTCTCCCTCGAGTGTTTGAATTCTTCATATTTAAAAGTCTCTTTTAACTTCGTTCACCTGGGAAAGAAAGAGCTGTAAAAGTCATTCTAGACACAAGCGGAAGTTAAATCCAAACCTTTCTGTCACCCCAGCAAAGCCCTCCATTGAGGCAGCGCCCAGCCATGTGGTCTCCTGGGAGCATCACTTGCGCTCTTGCTTTCTCTTCCTGAACAACTTTGATTTTTACTATGAGGAGAAAGTCTCATTCCCTTTCTACCTAGGGTAGGACCCTGGATATGAACATTGACAGCTATACCTCTGGCTTGCAGCTTCATCCCCTTTGTCATCAAAATATCAGCAAGTCCTAAGTTGGAAAGGATAACTGAGACGTGCACTCTAATCCAGGAAGTATAAACTGGTACAACTCGCGGAGAAAGCAGTTAGGCAATATATGTTTCCACTACATTAGAAATGTTTGTATACCTTGACTCAGCAATTCAGTTTCCTGAACATTGATCCCAGAATAAAAATTCCAAATTCATAAAACATAACAAAAAACCTTCATACACAGAAATATATTATGTAATGCTATTTATATTTGTCTAAGAATTTGAAAGCAATTGTAAATATCCATTGTTAATGGAATTTAAATTAAGCTTTGGTGTGTCCACTCCATGGAATATTTGATGTTTTTTAAAATGCTTCCTAGAGAGTGTTTTAATAACATCAGAAATGCTTGTGTTTTAATGTTAAGATTAAAAGAAGGCAACACTTTAAAGTGTATCTACCTAGAATGACTAAGAAATTATAGCAAGGTTGCAGGATATAAAGTTAATATACAAAAGTCAATCAACTTCCTATATACGAGTAATGAGTACGTAAAATTTGAAATTAAAAACATAATAATATTTATATTAGCAACTCAAAAGGTGAAATACTTAGGTAATGTAAAAGTAAAAGAAACACGTATAAGATCTGTATTAGAAAAACTAAAGACCAGGCATAGTAGGTCATGCCTCTAACCCAGTACTTTGAGAGGCCAAGGTGATGGAGTGCATCTCAGTCTTTGGGCTAAGATCAAGTGAGAGGCCAAGGTGGGAGGATCATCTGAGCCCAAGAGTTCAAGATTACAGTGAGCTATGATTGTAGTACTGCACTCCAGCTTGGGCAACTGAGCAAGATCATGTCTCTGGAAAAAAAAAAATTATTTTTTAATTAGCCAGGTGTGGTGCTGCACACCTGTAGTCCCAGTTACTCAGGAGGCTGAGGCGGGAGTATGGCTTCAGTCAAAATGTTCAAGGTTGCAATGTGCTATGATCACACCACTGTAATCCAGTGTGGGTGACATAGTAAAACCATGTCTCCAAAATATCCCAAGACCTTTTCAAATTCAATAATAGGAAAACAACTCTGTAACAAAAAAAAAAAAAAAAAAAAAAAAAGCCTAAACCTTAACAGATACCTCATCAAAAAAGATATACATATGCCTGGTAAGTACTTGCAAAGTGGCTCTGCATACATATTGTCAAGGAAATTCACACTAAAACAATGAGATACCACTACACACTCATTAGAATGGTCAAAATCCACAACACTGACAACACCAAATTTCTGGTGAGAATGCCAAACAGTATTGCTACTTTTTCAGAAGACAGTCTGGGAGGTTCTTACAAAATGAAGCATACTCTTATCAGATGATCTAGCAATTGCACTCCCTGCTATTTACCCAAAGCGGTTAAAAACTTTATGTCCACACAAAAACCTCCATATGGATGTTTACAGCAGCTTTATTAATGACTGCCAACCTTGGAAGTTACCAAGATGTCCTTCAGGAGTGAATGGACAAATAAACTGTGATATATCCAGACTCAATGAAATAACATTCAGCACTCACAAGCAATGAGTTATCCAGCCACAAAAAGGCATGGAAGAAACTTCAATGCATATTGCAAGTAAAAGAGGCCTATCTGGTCAGGAGCGGTGGCTCATGCCTGTAATCCCAGCACTTTGGGAGGCTGATGTGGATGGATCATGAGATCAGGAGTTCAAGACCAACCTAGCCAACATGGTGAAACCCCGTCTCCACTAAAAATACAAAAATTAGTTGGGTGTGGTGGCAGGCGCCTGTAATCCCAGCTACTTAGGAGGCTGAGGCGGGAGAATTGATTGAACTCATAGAGGTTACAGTGAGCTGAGATTGCACCACTGCACTCCAGCCAGGGTGACAGAACAAGGCTTCGTCTGAGAAAATAAAAAAAAGCCAATCTGAAATGTCTACAGAATGATTCCAACAACATGACATTTTAGAAAGACCAAAACAATGGAGCCAATAAAAACATCACTAGTTGCTAGGGATGGGGGAAGGAGAGGTGAATAAGTGGAGCACAGAAGATTTTTAGGGCAGTGCACATACTGTATAGAACTACATAGTGAATACAGGTTATTATACATTTGTCTAAACTCACTGATTGTATCACACCATGGGCAAAACCTAATATAATATAAACTATGAGCTTTGGGTGATGGTGTGTCAATTAGATTCATCAACTGTAACACATGTACCACTCTGGTGGGGAATGCTGATAATGGAGAGTCTATGCATGTGTGGGGAGGGCAAAGAATATGTGGGAAGTCTTTGTACCTTCCTCTCAATTTTTCTGTGAACCTAAAACTGCTCTTACAAAGCAGCCTTTTTAAAAAGTGTAACCAGGTCGGGCACAGTGGTTCATACCTGTAATTCTAGCACTTTGGGAGGCCAAGGCAGGATGATCACTTGAACCCAGGAGTTCAAGCCTTGCCTGGGCAACATGGTGAGACCCCACCTCTATAAAAACACAAACAAAAAAAACCTTATCCACTGAATGATCTCAATAAAGACACTAAGACAAAGGGAACAAAAGCAAAAATAGTCAAGTGGGACTACAGGTATTGATCGACTTACGACCTATGCAGCTTACGACCATTCGACTTTACGACTGCTCCGCGTCTGGCAGTGCAAACGTTGCCCAGCTGGGCGTACGACAGTGCGGACCAGCTTCCGGAAGCACTACCATCTCCGCGTGCATATAGCCTACTCAACTTACGACCAAATCGTGTTACGACCGGTCTGTCGGAACCAATCATGGTCGTAAGTCGAGCACTAGCTGTATATGAAACTAAAAAGATTCCACATAGTAAAGGAGACAATTAACAAAGTGAAAAAAAAAGGAATGGAAAAATATTTATAAACTCTGTTTCTGACAAAGGTTAATATCCAAAACAGGAACTCCTTCAAAGCAATAGCAAAAAATATTTTAAAAATAACTCAATGAAAATGTGTGCAAAATGGGGCCAGGTGGCTCACCCAACTGCCCCATTTTACACAACTTTTCACTGGGTTATTTGTTATTTGCTATAATCCCAGGAACTCGAGAGGCCAAGAAGGTAGGATCACTCAAGGCCAGAAGTGCAACACCAGCCTGGGCAACACAGTGAGTACCCGCCTCCACAAAAGAGTTAGCCAGGTATGGTGGCACACGTCTGTAGGCCCATCCCAGCTACTTGGGAGACAGAGGCAGAAGGATCACTTGAGCCCAAAAGTTTGAGGCTGCACTCCAGGCTGGGTGACAGAGCAAGACCCTGCCTCTTTTATTTATTTATTTTTTCTAAAGGTGGGGTTTGGTGGAACACTTGAATAGACTTTTCTCCAAAGACACACAAATGGCCGACAAGTATGTGTGACGATGCTCAGTGCTCAGCATCACTAACCACAAAGGAAATGCAACCAAAACCATAAGACACCATCTCATACCTGTTAGGACAGCTATTATTAAAAAATCAAAAGATAACAATTCTACTTCTGGGTTATTTATCCAAATTGAAATCAGGATCTTGAAATGATGTCTGTATCCCCACGTTCATCACAGCATTATTCAAAATAGCCAACATATGGAAGCAAACTCAGTGTCCATCAATGGGTGAATGGATCAAGAAAATGAGGAATAGGCCAGGCACAGTGGCTCACATCTGTAATCCCAGCACTTTGGGAGGCCAAGGCAAGTAGATCACAAGGTCAGGTGTTCGAGACTAGCCTGGCCAACATGGTGAAACCCTGCCTCCACTAAAAATACAAAAAATTAGCCGGGCGTGGTGGCATGTTCCTATAATCCCATCTACTCAGGAGGCTGAGGCAGGAGAATCGCTGGAACCCAGGAGGCAGAGGTTACATGAGCCAAGATTGCCCCATTGCACTCCAGCCTGAGAAACAGAGTGAGACTCCATCTCAAAAAATAAAAATTAAAAAAAAGAAAATGAGGAACAGACACACACTGGAATATTATTGAGGAAGAGACACACACTGGAATATTATTCAGCATGTTAAAAGAACATCCTGTCATATGTGACACCATGCAAGAGCCTTAAGGATATTATGTCAAGTGAAGTAAGCCAGTTACATAATCATTACACATATATGAAGTATCTAAAGTAGTTGGCCAGGCAGAAACAGAGGGGAATGGTGGTTATCAGCAACTGTGGGTGGGAAAAAGGGGAAATTGCTGCTTAACAGGTACAAAGTTTTAGTTTTTCAAAATGATTAGAGACCTGCTGTACAACACTGTGCCTAGAGTAAGAAAGAAAGAAAGAAAAGAAAGAAAGAAAGAAAGAAAGAAAGAAAGAAAGGAAGAAAGAAAGAAAGAAAGGAAGGAAGAAAGAGAATTAACATATTAAGTGGTCACCAAAATTGTGAGATTATAGATTTTGTTCCCTTCTACGTTTTTACTTTTTTTCCCGAATCTCATAAAATGCCATGTATTCCTTTTATAATCAGAAAATAAAAACCATATTGAGGATATGAATGATTTAAGGGAAAAAGTATGTCAAATATTTTGTTCATCTTTTTTTGGGCAGATTAATCTAACAATAACAAGGTTGAAAGCTGAAATATAATAAAATGTAATGAGATTTTATAATGGATTTTTTTATATCAATGGCAAAGTAGATTTCTCTATTTTCAATTATCTAGACCAAACTTAATTTAGAAGTAACATATTCCTGACTAGAAAGCTACACTACTCAAACAGGTATCAAGACCGTATCACTTTGTTCCACGAATTTACTCAACATTCAACAAATATGTATGGCACGTTTACTCTGCGCCAGGCGCCGGGGAGCCAACAGTGAACAAAACAGATGGAATTTGTGCACTTAAGAAGCTCGCAGCATAGTGGGGCTGAAAGTGATGGTTTATATACATCAACCCAGCTGAAGCTGATTCAAATACTACTGCCAAAATCAGATGCTAGAAGTATAAAGAAATTCCTATCATTCTGTGTTTAAAAATAAACTCCAGTTATTACATCACATTTGACTCCCTTTCCAAAGAGCACTTTGTAAAATATACAGGAACTTTTGTGAAGGGGTAGACAGAAATCCAGAACACCCAGGAATTGTGTGAAGAGCAAGGGCTCTGAAAGTCCAACCACAGTGTGTTCAAAGTCAGACTCTCTCCCACTTGCCAGGTGTGCCACCTGGCATAGGTGAATCCCTTTCTAAGTCTCCTTTATTAAAATACAGATCACGACAGTGGGCTTACTTTGGATTTGGTTCTGAGGATTAAAGGAAATCATGACCTGACAAGCATGCCTAGCACAACACCTGGCACAAAGTAAGTACTCAACAAACCAGTCCCTTCTACGATCCACAAAACATACACGTTTACACATGAAAACAACAAAGAATCAAGGACAATGATGTAAAAATCAACAAAATGGGCCTGGAGAAAGTGGGAGTGACTGTTGATGGATACGGGGTTTCCTTTAGGATGATAAAAATTTTCTGAAATGAATTGTAGTGATGGTTGAACAACTCTGAATATACCAAAAAAAACTGAATTATACTCTTTAAGTGGGTAGATTATAAGTTATGTGAATTATATCTCAATAAAGCTGCTATGAGAGCTTATTTTTTAAATGTTAGTGAAATATTTGAATCAAATGCCTACCTAGGACAACAAACTATTCTTTGCAACCAGTGAGACTATTTCCATTTTGTAATTAGAAAATATATCTTTGGCTCAAAGTCACTATAATACTAAGACACTCAAGATTTTCTTACTAATTCCTCTTTACAGGAAGAAGATTAAAAAGCAGAACAACACCACATACACACAAATATTACAAGATAGTGCTTACATCTTTTACTATACCTAAGTCCTAAGAAAAAAAAACTAAACTTTTCCATTATACATTCGCATATAAGAATAAACCTGGCTACAATCTCAACCAATACAAAAAAAGAGGTAACAATGTCTTTACACAGTGAATTTTAAACTTATTGCTTCATTACTTAGCACCTAAGTTACCACCAAAATATATACACAAATGACACCAAAAAACAAATATTTGATCTAAAAACATTAAATTGAATCCTATTCAACAGCAGCTTGTTTTTCACATTGACAAGAGATAAAGTGACAGTCTATGTTGTTGCTTTCCAACAAAATACACAATCACTCATCACATCCAAATTTAGCGGCATTACCTCAAATCCAGGAAAATGGCACAGAACCCAGGACAATTCTTTCCTTCCTTCCTTTCTCCCCATTCAGTACACTTTATTGACTGTCTATTGTATGCCTATGTGAAGTCCTGTCTTCCATTTTTTTTACCTTCCATATTTTTCTGTGAAGCTGGTAACGTTTGTTTCATCAATCTTAAAATGAAAATACCTTGATGAATTTTGTTTCTCGTTATACATCCTTAATTCCATTTTATTTTTACTAAAAAGATTTTTTTTTCATCATTGTACTCAGAATCGTCAGAGGTAACTAAGATGGTGTATGGTCCAGTCAATTTGATTTGCTATTTGGGTTGCCCTTTCCACGTGAAAGTGGGTAGCACTTGTGTACTTTGGAAGTTCACTGCTACCCTGAGCTGCACTGCTGCAGAGGATGATGAACTTCGAGGGACCATCCACACTTTCACCGACAGCTTCCATGGCAAGATGGCCCAGGAAGACAAGAGGAAAGTTCATAGCCAATACAGAGTAGCACTAAGTAGTTCTTCCAGCCCCTCAAAACTTCTGTAGAGTTCATGGTTGAAGCTCACCCCTTGACCCTTTTTCTCATTAGCATGGTGAGTAAACAGCCATGCTCACCTGCCCAATTCCCATACTGGATACTGATTTATCTCCACGTAGCATAGGAGTGATAGGAAGCATGCCTATTAGCCATCTCAATCTCAAGTTCCCCGTTACTGCACTGTCAGCATCGCCGCTGTTTGGACACGGTAGCGAAATACAGACCTCTTACTCCTCCTGAGAGTCAAAGTTGAACTGATAAAGTCACTATGACATACCTCAATAAATAATATTTCACTCTGTAAAGTACTGTACCAACTCCATGCTGTTACTGCAAATACAAAGTAAGCCTGGATTAACGTTTAATCTCGCCTCAAGTTAATCAGAATTTCAAAAGAAAAGTTATATTTTCAGCAGTAAGATTGTTAAGGAAATACTGCAGAATAAGAATAACAATACCACAGATCCATATTCCACTACAAAGGATTATTTGCCTTTTGACTAATTAGCTTGAGGCTGAGTAAGATGGTGCACTATAATCCCAGCACTTTGGGAGGCCAAGGTGCGTTGATGGATTGAGCCCAGGAGTTTGAGACTAGCATGGGCAACATGGTAAAACCTCATCTCTACAAAAAATACAAAAAAAAAAAAAAAAAAAAAAAGAGCTGGGTGTGGTGGTGTGCACCTGTGGTCTCAGCTATTCGGGAGGCTGAGGTGGGAGGACCACCTGAGCCCAGGATATCAAGGCTGCAGTGAGCCATGATCACAACAACTGCACTACAGCATAAGCGACGAAGTAAGATCCTGTCTCAAAAAAAAAAGAATCATTTCTTTCTCCAATTAATTACCCTGAAAACATTGATTCCCAAAATCAGTTTCCTTCCTTGAAAAACGCATCAGATGAAGAAGGTCCTCATACAAACAGCATTCTTCCTCTCACACCTGGTACTGAGTCTTCTCATTACAATGATAGTCACTATTTTAAGTTGCCAACAACTTTCCTTAATACTATGGGCTTCTAAAATGTCTCAAAAATAATTCAGCGGAGGGCACACAGAAAGAAAAGTATGCAACTGGCTCATTTGAGAAATCAACAGAAAGGAAGGTCCACTCTCCCCATGTCAATGGATTAGGAAGAGTGGTACTACCAGTTGTTTGTTAAGCCTCTTAAATCCTCTGTGCAGTTCATGTTGAGGAGCAAAGCCAGACCCTCTTTCTCGTCAGCACAGTGATTAAACAACCCTGCTCCCTCATCAGAGGATCTCGATAGACACTATCTGCACTGTGGGGTAAGCAGGAGTCCCTACGTCCATTTTACACCTGGGAAAGCGAAGTAATAATGCATGTGTCTTCCTTCAATGGAAAAGGTCAAGGAACTTGCAAAGGGCTAGGGCATCCACTCTTTGCCGTGAGACAGTGGTTCTCAGCCTTGTTTGCACGTTAGAATCCCCTAGGGAACTTTGACAAAACACCAATACCAAAATGCCAACCGAGACTAAACAAACACCTGAAAAAGCTCTCAAGGTGATTCAAAGGCACAGTACTGAGAACCGTCTTTGGCAAGTACCAGTTTTCTTTCTCTCACTTTTTCTTCAATGGCTGTAAATAACCAGTAAGAAAGTGAAAGGATTGTGAATGACAGAGAGGCAGAGCATTAGTAAATAAGAGTCATAACAATGGCAACGGATTGTTCTCAGCCTAACCAAGTGCATTCTCAGGTAAGGCCAAAAAAAAAAAAAAGCCAATAAGAAACAGAATTCAATAAAAATCAGAAACAAACACATTCATAAAGGCTACTAAGTTCAGCACATATCTATTTGCACACATTGCTATACATACCATGTTTTTTCTGGTTTATTTATTTATTAAAGAGCAAACAAATGCCCATACAGAGGCATGTGTGTCCCAAATGGCAGGAATACATGCTAGGGAAATTCTTTCCAACATCTGTGAGTAATTTTGTACAATACATCATTGCTCCTATGCATTCATCTTAAAGAATACAGATCAGAGTAGAATAATCAAACATCCAAATGCAGTAATAGTTTTTCTCTCCTATTAGGCATGATCTGAAACCCATCAATTTTTTCCAGAGGGAACTTCACTAGTAACACTTTATTCCTGAGCACAACTTGGTTCTTAGACAACCAGTACTTCATGTACTGGCAGTAACACTAAGGGAAACACTATGACTCAAAGAATCCTCCTCTAACGAGAAATGCCAAACACGGGAAACAATTAAGTATTGAATGGGGGTTTTCCTAGTCCAGTCTTGCTATTCCCCACCATCCAAAGAAATCACAGTACTCTTCAATATTCCCCAAAGAGGGCAGACATGAACTCTTACAATTCTAGGATCTTAAAACACACGCACATATATGACCTTCACACACATATGAACAGATGTAACAAATTAGGTTTGTGGAAAACACTACCAAGTTACACAATACTCTCAAAGTGAAAATACCAGGGACGAGGGGTTTGATTCAACTCCATCTACAGGACATTAGTCAAAGGCACCTGACAGTTTTATAAATGCTCGACTTGAAGCTCTTTGTTAGTGAAACCTCATACCACACAACTATTGTAGCTTACTCTCCCCTCCCCTTCTCCCGGAATCCCTCTTTCAGCTCTGCCAAATAACTGGCTCCCAATGTGTTTGTTCTGTGTGTCTCTTTGTTTTTCCCAAAAGGGAAAAATTAATGGTCAAGTGGGTTTAATTTTTAAATTGGTACAAGAGCTTTAAACACGCTGCAGTGAGAAAAAATGCAAATGGAACGCTCTTGCAAATGGTTGCACGTTAAACATACATCTTATGACCCAGGCCTTTACGAAGACGAGTTCTTAAATTCTTTGGAGGTCAGAAGTTTAGTTTATTCAGCAAGAATAACTCTATTAACAGCTCCAGCTCCTTCTTGTCACCACAGTAAACATCCACACATTCCAAATCCTGGAAAATGTGAGGCAGTAAAAAGAAGGCTGGAGCTGCCAACAGCCTGAAAACCTTCTAAAGCTATCAGTCTGTTGTATGAATGTGCAGATACCCACAGAGATGGATGGATCAGAGAACATATAAAAGCAGCTACGTTGGACTCAGGAGACCAATTTTTCAGAAGACAGAGTGGAGCTGGTGAGGCTTTATGTATATCACTATCAAATAATAATAGTAGTAATAATATCTTACAGCTCTTTAAGCATATGCCCAGAATTCCACATCAACTTAGGTACTGCTATAGTTTTTAAACACCGATTTTTCCCTAAATAATCCTATCTTTGAGAAGAGGCTAAGGTTAAAAGTCAAAACTAAGCAGACTTCTAAGCAAAGTGAAAAATAACCCAAGCTTTGTAGCTGTTCCAGAAAGTCTGTGGCTAATTTTACAGCATCTACCACCCAGTGAGGTCACACTGTAGGAACTCAGTCCTACTCCACACTTGAATAAATAAAATCATGACAAGCAATAAACTGATGGGCGTGCTAAGTCACAGCTAAGAAATGGGAAGACAGCGCTTCACCCTAATGAGTAAATTTTCCAAGTACAAAAAAATCTGATGTTCAAGTTTAGGGAAATTAACCCTTACTCTTTCTGTTCCTGAAAATCTGCACCTGAACAAATTCACTGTGGCCTTATTAATGTCTTGATTCCTTTTTTAGACTTTTCACACTGAAGTGTCAGTTTGAAAGCCTTATCCACCATTTCCCTTAGTGGAAATCTAAGGGAAGGCAAATTGTGCACAGCCCAAGAGAATAACGTGATAGAAGCTTGCTGCCCATACGGGACCCCTTGTACTGGAGGGTGACTGAACAGGCAAGCAAAATGAGACACATTCTAGCTCCTTCTACATCAATTCCTCCCCATGTGGTTCCACAGTATTGTTTTAAATGACTTCCCAGAATATCTGAAAAACCCAAATTAAAAGTCCAAGGAAAGAAGAGACCCAAAACTCAAAAATTTCTAAAGCCAAAAAAAAAAAAAAATTTTAATCCCTTCCCTCTGAGCAAACAAGAGCTGACCATAGCTCCTTTCAGTCTCTTTCTCTGATTCTTTCTTGTATATTCTTAATTTATACTTACCAATGCTAGGTACAAATATTTTTATTTAATTATGAAACATATCCTACAAGACTATGTCTAATGTAATATGTAGAATTCAGAGTTCTCTAAGAATCTGTGCTTTCTATCTTGAAACACCTTGAGCCGTTTTCTACCTTTTTTAAGTATTATGCTTAACACTTGTCATCTGATTTTCATTGAATTTTATTCTCTTCTTTCATCCCCCAGTTTGTCACTATCTTTAACTATTTTTTTATCAACTACTTCTTGCCCAGCAATTACCCTCAATATATCCCCATTCCCCATCCACTCAGCCACTTTTGAATACATGTCACCTTCTCCCTTTGAGTTGCAGCCCTCAATTTTTTCCCCTTGATTCAGACGAATCGAATGAATAATTGTGAGTCTCAGACCCTTCTTGTTACCCTCATCCTGCCCTTACTCCTCTGGCAAATAACCATGATCTCAATGACTGTCATCTCCTTTATCTCTGACCAATCTAACTTACAGGGGAAGAGTTCCCCCACGCCTTCATTTTCCTTTGTTCCCTGGTGCACTCTGAAGCATCCTGGAGCACTCTTCTTCCCTTAGCTCTTCTACTCTTCTCATTCCCCAAAGGAGCACGGCAGCTCTCCTTGGCAGTTTTCAATCATTGGTTGGCTTGTTAATGACACTGGCTATATGAAACACTTTGTACCTGGTGATTCTGTGCTATGAGACATGGCCAACCATGATTTGGACTGACTATCAGCATGGCATATGCTCTCATTTACATTCCAACAGTAATGATAGATTAATCCTGATCCATTTCCTTTGAACCTTGTTTCTCTTGTGACTAATGCATTGCCTTTGCCAAATGGCTTGCCGAGTTAAGGAGCAGAAAATGTTCTACGTCTCTGGCCCTAGAAGAGAAGTGACCGGCTTAACTGGGGCTTAAGTCTTTGGCCCTGGCCTCATTATTCCTGAGCACCAACTGGCCACACCACATCATGACAATGGTCCTCACTGTGTGCAAGAACCCTGGCTCAATTCAGAAGGGAAATATAAGCCTGTACAACGCAGAAACCACCATGGCAAGACAAACACATTGGTTGGCACCCTAAGAATTAAATTAACTTGAGCTCTATCCCCCTTCCTAATTTCCACAATACCTTTTAGGGGAAGAGTAAACCCTGACCCTGCTTTTCACAGTCCTTCCATGTTAGGACTTAAAGAAGAGAAATCACTTTTAGAAATACCCGACTCATCCACAACGTAAAAGCAGCCATGCACAAGACAAATACAGCTCTTATTTCAACACAAATCCAGAGAGTGTAAAAAAACACTTTTCTTTCCTCTCTGAATACCACAAAACAAATTCTCCTCATAGGTGGACATAAATACATCGTGGGGAAGAGGGCATGGGGAAATAGGTAAAAATAAATTGTATTTACCTTCTTCTGTTTCATGCCACACGATCCCTTCCAAATTCACACTGGTCCCGGGTTCAC
Organism: Sapajus apella; assembly: GCF_009761245.1. Classification (NCBI taxonomy): domain Eukaryota; kingdom Metazoa; phylum Chordata; class Mammalia; order Primates; family Cebidae; genus Sapajus; species Sapajus apella. The sequence continues at coordinate 15,872,154 of NW_022436941.1, read as the reverse complement.
AGGGCCCAAGACACTCTGGCTCTGTCACTACTCCAACTTCACATGTATTGACACCCACAGAACGAGTCCGAACCAAAAGCTGTTCAACCGGTGCTGCAATATTGGATGAAGATGGGGAAAAGTAGGAGGGTAGAATCTGAGGCGTGAGACTGCTGGAAATCGGCGGTGGTGGCGCTGGCACTGTAAACAGGGGGTCAACCTGAAAGACAGACAGGCTTACTGCAGAGGTGCTGCATTCTGTGAATTCCTTTTAATGCAATTTGCTTATATCACTTCTAGAATATATCACCATTCCAAATTCCATTTGCAATTATAATATGCTTTGAGTGTTTTAATGGTGCCAAAATATAAAGTAGAATAGAAATGAGCATTTTCTTTTTTCATGCCAAACAAGGTAAACAGAGAGCTAGCTCCCTGAATCATAAGCAGGCCTTCAGTGTTCTTCTGAATTCATCAGTGGACAACTGTTAGCCTCAGCAGATGTGAATGAAACATGTTTTGCAAAATTAATGCTACTTCTCACATATAACAAAATCTTACTTAAAAAATTATAACATTTTCCAAAGGAGAAACTCCAATAAACACTAATAATTTAAGAGATGAACTAAAATTGTTTTCAAAGTACTTTATAAACCATAATGAATTAAATCACTACTAAAATACATTAGCTTTGCTGAATACATAAAACATATAAACTTTATTATCTTAGCTTTGCTGAATACATAAAACATATAAACTTTATTATCTACACCAAAACACATAAACTGGATATTGTTTGCATGTATTAAGCATCAACTCCTAATTAAGTGTTCTACTGTAAAGTTTAGCAGAATTCATACAAGGAGGGAGATGAATGCATGAACCCAACATCAACATAACTTGAGTTTCCCCAATGCACAAATCCTTCCATGGTTAAACTGCTAAAGATCCCTAATGAGTTTGATTAAGGCTCAGCCACCATCTCTCTAAATATAGGAAATACAAATCGCAGCCAACCATAGATCTTGTGATGCAATGATATCTCTTTTGCGCCGCTAACCCCCGGAGAGCAGCAAAGGAGTTCTTCGTCACAAAAAGTTTAAAAGTCTGGCCATAATGAAACCAAAGGCTATGCATGTGCTACTTAAGAGTACATTCATCTGGCCCATTGTCACAACTGCTGGGACTGCTACAGAGAGCCTTCACACTGATGATTGGTTGCGAAAATGCCAAATGCAAAGCCCATTTGTACCAGGACTCCAGATTACCTATGTCTTCATGTTGCGCATAGAAACCGCCTACATTTAAGGGATGACACCTCGCATGTATTATCAGGTGGGCTAACAAATCCTATATGTAAAAAGGACACATCGAAGATCATTCTGGTAAAATGCTACCTTATTCTGCTGTTCACAGATTCCCAGTTATCCACTGTAAATTATCTTTAGTAGTCACTTGGCTATAAGCATAATAGTATATAGTCTTTGTTGGTTTTTTTTGAAAAGAAACAAAACAAAAAAGAGTGTATTTCAAGAGTCATATGAGGAAGTGTGCTCCTAGTTAAACAGCTGAAGCAGTCATCTGTGTGGGCTTTTTGTTCATATGACTGTAGGAACTATTTCTACAGTTTGCATTTTACTAAAATGATAAACTGACGTTCATTTGCCTGAGTGATCCAAGATGCAACAGAACAGCCTTTCACCCATCTGCATGTTAAAAAAACTTAATTTCCTGCTCTCAAAGCTGCCATAAAACTTCTTTTGCTCCACGCTTTTTATTGTTCTGCATTCTTGATCACAGAGCCCAAGAAAGAAAAGCATTTAACAGCCCCAAGCCCCAGATACTGTGATTTATGCTTTTGTGTAAATGTAGCTTAATGTGGATCAAAGTTCACACTGATAGTTCTTATTTTAAAACTGAGCTGACAAATGAACAAAGGGGTTCTGAGAGAGGAAATTTAAGGGGGGAAAAAACAATGCTACCTCGTAGTCTTTATTAGCACTAAAAGACTGGCTGAGATCAGAAGCACTTTCCAGAATTAAAAATAAAGAAAAGACCAAAGAAAATGATAAACCAGTTGGTTTTTTTTGCACGCTTTCCAACTTCTTAATTTGTATAGTTAGTTGTAAATTGACTGCAATTTGATGTCATGTGTATAAATTGAAAAGACAAAATAGAACATTATTCTGAAAACATTCTTCACATCACCTGAGAGACAGCCTACATTAATACCAAAGGAACAAATGTAGCTTGAATTGGATACACAAGAAAATGGAATCAAAGTAGAGGTGAAGAGTCTCACAGTGCATCAGTTCTCTGGTTTGGAGATGAGAACACAATGGGGCAATAAGAGTTATGGTGGCAAGACATGCTAACACTAGGACTGGCGCCTATAATAACTCCGGTGTTAACTAGCTTATGACCCTGGAGAGTCCTTTAACCTCTCTGAGGCCCATTTTCCACAACTAGAAAGTTGTGGAAAATTCTTGGCCAAATTCTTGGCCAGGTATAGTGGCTCACACCTATAATCCCAACATTTTGGGAGGTCAAGGCAGGAGTATCACTTGAGGCTGAGAGTTGGAGACCAGCCTGGGCAACACAACAAGAACCTCATCTCTACAAAAAAGAATTTAAAAATTAGCCAGGCACAGTGGCATGTGTGTAGTCCCAGATACTTAAGAGGCTAAGGTGGGAGGATCAACTGAGCCCAAGAATTCAAGGCAGCTGTGAGCTATGATCATGCCATGGCACTACAGCCTGGGCAACAAGCAGGCCCCTGTCTCTTAAAAACAACAACAACAACAACAAATGCATTCTTCAGCCACCCAATAGTGAGGACAAATCCTATCACAACAGTTTCTAGACTAAATCCTTATTTCAACATAACTCCACCTATAGATACCTATAGATATAGTTGCATACAGAAACAAACACACACACACACACACACACACACACACACACACACACCCCTCTCTCTTTTGCTCTCTCTCTCTCTGGGATGTTGATGTAATTTCTAAGATCAAATTTCTATGGAATCTGGCTGCCTTGAAGGGAGAAGCCAGAGTACTCTGGGCCTACCTGTAAGTTAATTGTGTTTGTTTCAAGTAACACAATCCAAGTGTAACCACCAAAGTTCAACTGATATTTACAGAAAGAACCTTTTTGTTTTAAAATGAGAAAACTAAGGTTCAGAGTTTGACTATAAATATAAACTTAATCATAAATAGCGGCCCAATGAGGTAATAGTCTATAAGCCTTAAACCCGATAGTTGCTATTGTTTCAAGGTTCACATCTTTGACTTGGACAAGTGAATTTCTCTCTTCGTTTTTCAACTGCAGTAGAGGCTGTCTCATGGTGGCTCAGAACTGCCATTCCCATAGGTACCACGAGGAATGTGGGCCCAGCAGGGCATATTATCCAGTTGTTATTTTACGAAATAGGATACATTTAAATTCTTCCCTAATTTATAAAGTGTTGGTACAAACAAAATTGGAATGTTTTAAAAAGTAACATACCTGCCACGTAAAAACACCTTTTGGAGTGGCTGTAATCCCCATCTGCAAATTCCGTTCTAATTGGTGGCCTCCAAGGAAGAGGGGCACTACCAGCACTACCAGTGAGAGGAGAACCAAATAGGAGAATTGCACCTTCCCCCCATTCCCTGTGAGATGTCGGGACTGTGGAGGAGGTGGAGCACAAAGTCTGCCCATGTGACCTACCATAGCCCCTCTTCCTTGGAGGTCACCAATTAGAACGGAATTTGCAGATGGGGATTACAGCCACTCCAAAAGGTGTTTTTACGTGGTAGGTATGTTACTTTTTAAAACATTCCAATTTTGTTTGTACCAACACTTTAAAAATTAGGGAAGAATTTAAATGTATCCTATTTCGTAAAATAACAACTGGATAATATGCCCTGCTGGGCCCACATTCCTCGTGGCATCAAATAACAGGGCTGAGCTTCACTGCAGCCTTGCCACATGACATGCCCAACCAGGGGCTGCTAGAGCTTGTGCTTCCAGCCTTTCCCTGAAACAATCACAGAACATCGCCTAGCCAACCCTACTCAGTCAAGGGAAAACTATGGCCCATATTTGCACAAGAGTAACAAGCTATCTCTAGTGGCAGCCCGGGTACACATAAAACAATGGCATCCTAGAAGTAGAAAATTGACAAGTTCAACATACACTGGGAAACCGAAGAAGGGTGGAAGGGAAGTAATTCAAAGAGTGTGGCCAATTCTTTCTGCTAGGTAATGCACCCAGTGGGAGCTGTTCCCCCCAAAAGGTTTCAGTTCTCTAGTGTATCTCAGTGTCAAACATGAAGTCACATATATCATATGCAAAGCAGTATTTTAAAGCATTTTCAGTTGTTATTTTTGCCTTATCCAAAAGATCAACTCCACTGCACCCTGATTTCTCAGGTCACTGATCCATACATGAAACCATAATTTCTTCAGCTAATGAAGGTCGTTAAGGCAGAGGGTGGGAACAATTTCCACAAGGACTCCCTCCAGTGAGGAGGCAGCCGACCATGTCCTGAACCTCTGGTTCTGTGAGCAGACAGAATTGGGTTCAAATGCTGACCCTGTCAGTACTTGCTGTGTGGGACCCTGAGCAAGTTGCTGGGCTTCTCTTCTCTAAGACTCAGTGTCTAGTTCTAAGAAATGGGAGTCATAATAACAATTACCCCCACAAGGGTTGCAGTGGAGACTCAGTGAGATAATCCATGCAAAGTGAATGCTCAGCACAGTGCTTAGCTCAGTAAACACTGGCTTAAAAGTCCCTGGTCTGATATTACAGTTCCCTAACCCTGCACACAGCCTTCCAAAGCTCCTTTTTATATCCTACTATATTTAACATAAATCTATAATCCCCTCCAAATGCATGGTTAAGTGCAGTTAAAGTATGCTAAAAGTATAAGAAAGGGGGCTTAACCTTGAGAAGCTCAGTGGGAACTATTGCATCTTTCATACACTGGCATCTGGCAGCAGCCGACTGACTGGCTTAACCCACCCCATTTTACAATTTTATGGCAATGATGGGATCACCATGAAGGTCCTGATGAGTCCTGTACTACTGTGGAATCTCCTCCTCCTAATCTCCAGTTGCAGCTTTTTTTCATGCACTGCTGCCCTAACCGTCTACTGCAGCTCACCTCAACTCTATCACACATCCACCCAATAATTACCACACGCCTGCTGTGTGCCAGGCACCACACAACGTGCTGGAACAAGAGCGGTCCAAACCGACCAGGTCCCTGCCCTTGTGGACTGACCGTGCAGTGGGCAAGACTGTGACACTCATCAGATAAGCACACAAACACAGCAAAATTACAACAATAATTGTAGAACCACAACCAAAGGACCTTTCATGGTGGCCTGAGAGCAAAAAGTAGGGTGTTAATGGAAGACAGGGTGGTGCAGGGATCTGTCTTCACTGGGAATTGGAATCCCAGCTCTACTGTTAGCTATAAAACCTTAGGCAAGTAGTTTCATCTCTCTGGGGACTCAGTGCCTTCATCTGTAAAACGGAAATAACACCCGACTCACGTGACTGCTACATAAGATCATACAAATAACCTGAGCTCAGGGCCTGGTATGCTGTAGCACTTAATAAATAGGAGTTATGACTATTGTCAATATTAGTATCATTATTACAAATATACCTGAGACCTGAAATCGATAGGCAGTTTGGCCCTATGAGACCAAATGCTAGTATCTGCTACATTCAAAGGCAATTCACAAGAGGCAAATCCCTTTCTGAGGGGAGAAACACTAATATAGTTCTAATCAGATACTCCTCATTTAAAAATCAGTGGGGGATTATTAGTCTAATAATACTAATAACTGGAATAAAATATCAGAATAGAGAACCGGCCTGTTTTAGCAATGGTTTCTTTGTCAAAGCTCTTTTCTGTCATCTTGATAGGACACTGATGTAACCTATTAGAGCCCAAAAAAAGAGGAAAGCAGGAAAGCAGCCATCTCCACTGGAAAAAAAAAGACCCATAAGTCTAACAGCTGGTGGTGGCAGCCTGTCAAACTGAGTAAAGTTAATGTCAAGAACAGACGTGCGGCAGTCTCTCACTGTTATTTTTGCATGATTATTCCCAGGTGTTGGTGCACGCTGAGCAGTAGCCTGGCTATTTATCATGCGAGAGAGCCTAAGAGCATGGGAGCCGGGAGCAGGGAGGCTGAAGGGAGGTGGGGAAGAAAGGTTATTTACACAGATAGCGGCACTTAGTGTGTGTAATCAGAGGGCTGGGTTGCCGGGAAGGGCGGGCGGGGAGGGGGCAATCTGCAGGGAAACCCTGGCAATATTTTCTCTGTTCACCTTCTTTCAAGGGCTTCCTGAGTGATGGTGAGGAAGGAAGAATCCAAAGCTGGAGTGTTGGTGGGACAGCTTTTCATCACTGGGGCATTTGACTGTGTTGGTCAGTGATGCTTTCAGTAATAGGAAACTGACAGCCATTGAGGATAGGTTGCCAGGGCAGGGCTGAAGAGTGCTCCCTAGAGCACTCCTGCTCCACCAGACCCAACAAAGAGACATTCAGGTGGCTCTACTGCCAGGTAGAGGGCGAAGTCAAAACCCAGGGCTGCCGAGAAAGAAGCAAGCCTCCAGAAGGAACAGAGATTTGCTCCTTTGCCTGGAGTCAGGTCTAAACCCTGACAAGGAAGCTTGCCACAGCTTTCTCCCATCTGTTGCCAAAAATTTCCACACCTATTCTGCTATTAACTCCTCATTCCCGGATCGCCAACAACCAGAGGGGGGATGGTGTTTTACTTTGCTCAGAGCCAGTATTTTTATATTATATGAGCATGCTGGGGCCCGATTACTTAATGTTCACGTTTTCTCCATATCTTGGTGTTGGGCTGTTTTATGAGATTGCCCACAGTCACCTCTTCATTTAAAAAGCATTAGAAAGAGACTACACTACCATATAAGGGAAATCACAGCTCTTTAGAGGTGACCACTGCTGCAGTCTCTCACTTTGCATTTTAACCACCCTTTTTCTGCCTGACATCATTGCTTCATTAGCAAAGCAGGAGAAGCTTAAAAAACCGTTTCCTTAAATTAGGCACTGATCTTTTCTCCAAAACTAATCATCAAAGCTGAATTTCCATCCCTAAAGGACAAACCTGTACCAAGTGAACTTCGGTCACTTCTAATTCCGCCTTTTGTAAACGCAGTGGAGACAACTCTTCCTTTCAGAACCGTGATCAAAGCAATTGATGCTTTGCAGCTTGCTGAGAAAACAACATGGGCAAATTCTCACAAAGGGTCTAAGGTACCAGACTTTTTCTATCTCCTTTAATTCTCACAACATTCTATTATATAGAAGCAGAAAAACTGAAGAGCTCAGAGGATGGGCAACTTTATCCAAGGAGCTGAAATTCAAGACCAAAGCTCTCTGATCTTAAAGTCCAGGGGTTTTCTCATAAAAATAGTAACATCAGCAGCTACTTTAAACACATACAACATAGAGGGATTATAACTGTCTTACCACATGTAGTGTAGGAGGGATTATACTGTGCATTCTGTCTTTTGATCTTTACAAAATTGTTAAGGGAAGTATTTTACAGATGAGGAAAAGGAAACGTGGGAAAAGTTAAGTAACTTAAAAGGTCGCTCAGGGTCGGTGGCCGAGCCAGAATTTGACCCCACATTGGTCTAACATCAAACGCAAACCCTTCTAAATGTAAAATAGAAGATGAGATGGAAAGAAACCTTTCTCCATGGGTAATTTCTGACCCTTTTCTGTATGTTGGAAGCAATATACCTGAATCACCCTTTATTACTCATAGTTCAGAATAGTGAGTCTTGGGCTTGCAAGCAAATACTACAAGTCCTTCAGAAGCCTTACTTTAAAACTCTACTGAAACCCAAGCTCGGCTTTTGTTTTACTGTAGTTGTTTTTTTAAATCATCCAATTCTAAAACTACAACTACGCACAGACTGGGAATTACACCGTCATTTCCACTTTCTCATTACCAGGTATAAAGACCAACCCTGCCCTCAAGTGCTGTTCAAGCTTAGCAGCTGATCTAGTAAGACTTAGCCTGGGAATGGACCAGGGTTCTGGCCTCAAGGCCAGCGGGGCCAAGATGGATGCTTCCACCTCTAGCTAGGACCCTGGCCACGCCGAAATTCCAGAATGCCAAAATCCAGGGCTGGGTGCGGTGGCTCATGCCTATAATCCCAGCACTTTGGGAGGCTGAGGCGGCGGTTGGATTACCTGAGGCCAGGAGTTCAAGACCAGCCTGACCAACATGGTGACACCCCGTCTCTATTTAAAAGTACAAAAAATTAGCCGGGCATGGTGGTGCTTGCCTGTAGTCCCAGCTACTCGGGAGGCTGAGGCACGAGAACTGCTTGAAACCGGAAAACGGAAGTTGCAGTGAGCCAGGATGGCACCACTGCACTCCAGCCTGGCGATACGGCGAGACTATGTCTCAAAAAAAATAATAATAATACAAAAATTAGCTGGACGTGGTGGTGGCACCTGTAATCCCAGCTACTCTGTAGGCTGAGGCAGGAGAATTGCTTGAACCCAGGAGGCAGAGGTTGCACTGAGCCAAGATCGGGCCATTGCACTCCAGCCTGGGCGACAGACCAAGACTGTCTCTAAATAAATAAATAAACAAATAAATAAATAAATCCAGGGTCTGCATGGCACTGCTTTGGGGGAGCGGAAAGGGGATCACTGACTTGTTTGTGTCTGACTGCCAGAAGGGTTCTATAGGCAGGTCACAAAGCAAGAGAACGTACACCCAGCTACATGTGTAAAATCTGCTTTAAACAGCAGCGTCTATTTTTAACTTCATTCTCTAGCCATGACAGTTTTCAAAGCAAAGCAGAAGGTAGTATGTAAAGATAGAATATAATTAAACTACTCAACTCAATGTCTTAGATTTCTTTTGTTATGGAGCCAAATTAAATTCCTCCCTCAAAGGCCTTGAACTGTGTAGAGTTCCACAGCAAAGCGATATTGGTGGAGGAGGGGGCAGGCACAGGGACCCTCTTCCACCACACCACATCAGTTGTCACATACTTAGCCTCATTTGTGTTCTTTGAAAACCTGTCCTACTGCTGAGCCACAGACACTTAATCTGTTTCAAAAGTGCCGCTGACATCTTTCACTGCTCAGAGAGCTGTGTGTGCTTTAAATAGTAGCAGTAAATGATCAGTGTTTTCATATCTTGTTCATAAGAGTTCTCTGATTTCCTCTCATCCTATTTCCAAAGACACTTAAAGCACAAAACTAAGCCACAAAGAAAGGAGACCATCATAAAGGTACTAAAAAAGCCTGTGTTCTTGAATTAATCCTTTTCACAAGGCCCTTTGTACAAAGCTGAATTCCTGTAAAGTTTCACACAAATTCCATTTCTATCAATTAGATCTTGTTCCCAATCCCTTAAGAGTGAAACTTTTTAAAAAGAAAGTTCAATGGTAAATGGATGTTGCTAAACATGGGTGTGCCTACATTAGCCTAAATCAATTTCAAAACACATGAATCATGCATGTATCTTAGTTGATGTTGGTCATTCATAAATACACTGTCCTTGTGTGACTCTTATTTCTCCTCGAAATTAGGTTGAAATCAGAGAAAGGTTAGAAGTCTCTCATCATCACGCTTCTGGATGCGGACATGATTTTAAGAAGAAAGAAAGGCAGGGAAAAAGGAAAGAAAAGTCATTTTGGAAACATCAACATATTCAGATTTCTCTCAGCTTAACATCAGTTATTTCTCTTTTTCTTTTTTTTCAGGTTGGAGTGTAGTGGCATGATGTCGACTCACTGCAACCTCCGCCTCCTAGGTTCAAGTGATTCTCCTGCCTCAGCCTCCCCAGTAGCTGGAATTACAGGCATGCACCACCATGCTGGCTAATTTTTATGTTTTTAGTAGAGACGGGGTTTCACCATGTTGGCCAGGCTGGCCTCGAGCCCCTGACCTAAGGTGATCTGCCCACCTCAGCCTCCCAAACTGCTGGGATTATAGGCGTGAGCCACCGCATCTGGCCAACGTCAGTTATTTTTCTTACCTTCTTTTAGGGAATCTCACTTGAACCACCCTAAAGGAGTATTTTCAACCAAAATTTTACATATTTGAATTACAAACTCAAAACATGCTGGTCATAACAAATTAAATGAAAAGGAAAGACCTGAGTCACACTGTATGGGAGCTATGTGGTATCCTAAAAAGGTCAAAAACCTGCTTTTCCAAAGCACTGTGGGTCGGCCACAGAAGAAGACAATTTTGACTCCCTGCCCAGGATACTATCTTGGTACTGTTCACTTTCCTCCCTGCAAAATCTGAATATTGCTCACATCAATTCAACATATGTCTAGGAAGCCTCTTATGTATGTCTCCTGCCTCTTCTTTCCATACCTCCCAAATGTTGATCCAAAGTACTGCTCAATTTTAATAAATTAAGCAAAGTTTTAAAAATGTAATTTCATTTTGAATCAGTTAAGCAATTGGATAAAGCTCTCCATAGTTTATCACAGAGATGGAATGTTTGAGAGAGAACACGACAAAGCTTCTGCATTCTGCTTTCATACAGCCTCTCTATACATGCATGTATGTGATATTTCCATCCATATGTAATACTTATCTACATTATCTATGTTCAAGGACTCTTTATTTATTTATTTTTTTAAAGACAGGGGTTTCACCACGTTGGTTGGGCTGGGTCTTGAACTCCCGACCTCAGGTGATCCGCCCGCCTTGGCCTCCAAAGTGCTTGGATTACAGGTGTCAGCCACCACGCCCGGCCTCAGGGACTCTTTAAAGAGACATTCGTTCTTACTACACCTCTACAGAAAGGCAAGGGTGGGTTTTCTCATTTGATTTTATAAAGTGAGGAAACTTAAGCCTTAAGAGATAAGTTACTTCTCAGGGTCAGGAGTAAAAACAAGGGGCCATAGGCTGTCTCAATGAGGTCTATCATGCCCTCTACCAAAGTCTAAACCATAAACCACTTTTAAAAGTTTCTTTTCACAGAGCCCTGCACACAAAAAAGCTGCTTGCTCAAAGTTCCAGAATTCGGTTTCCCCACCTGAGAACACAGCAGATTTGATTAATAAAAGTCAACAGATCACTCTCCAGAGAGAACCTCTCTTCTAACACTTTCTTGTGTGTTCTTTCAGAAATGTTACCAGTATAGAAACATACAGAGGAAGAAGGAATCACTTTTCATTTCATAGCCTCCTGTGCTGCTTGAATTTTTAACATGACCATACAATATTTTTTTTATCATTTTTTTAAACTAACTTTTTAATGAAAAGATGCTAAGCCATTCCACTGTAGAGTAAAAGTAAACAGAGGCTAAGGCAGAGAGGAGAGGGCAGATGCTTGGAGACTATTATTTCAACTCCTCATGTAGAGGTCCTGAAATCCACAAGTGAGTCCAAGGTGGCATAAGGACCCAGTTTGTGTAATGGGGATCATGTATTAACCCCATGCCCTCCCCTTTGTATGGGTTGCTGTTTAAGCTGCCTCACTGTTGGAGATGTCATTCCTTCATCAAACAAACTTGTGCCAGGTACCACAATGTGCCAAAGGCCGGGAGATGAGCAGTGGCCGCAGAGCAGGCTGTGGTCAGAGCTGAAGATGGTCAGTTAAGCCCAGGGCATTGTGGGAGCACCAGGGGGGTGGGGCAGGGAGTATGCTGAGCTGGGTTTTGAGGAAGTGGAGGACTTAGCCTGAAAGGATGGGAGGTGGAGTGGAGCTGGGCAGCTCTGGATGGCACATTCTGTGAAGGGGCCAGCACTTTAAGGAGCAGGGAAGCAGGGAGAGCTGAGGCAGGGATATCAGAGAACTCACAAGAGCCCAGGCCAGGTTAAGAATCCAGGGGTTATTGTGAAGTTGGAAGAGGGCACTGAGGATTTTAAAGTAGGGGCACAGGAGGATCCGACTGTCCATGTGGTACAAAGCACACTGGAAGCCATGGGAAAACAGGTGAGACAGGGCAAGACTGGAGGAAGGACAACAAGAAGCCATTACAAATTCGGGCTGTAGGTGCGCACCTGTAGTCCCAGCTACTCGGGAGGCTGAGGCAGGAGAATCGCTTGAACCTGGGAGGTGGAGGTTGCAGTGAGCCAAGATCGCACCACTGCACTCCAGTCTGGGCGACAGAGCCAGAGTCTGTCACAAAAAATAAGAAAGAAAAGAAGCCATTGCAGTACTCCAAGAAGACCTGGCTGGCACCTGTGGTGGGGATGGGGGAATAGGGAGAGGTCAGACTGAGGAAAGTGGCAGAGGAGGGGACACTCGAAGATGTGCCCCAGGGCTCTATTTCCATTGGTGACAGTGTCATGTCCTGGGATGGGGAGGATGGGCAGAGGATCGCCTGTTGGGCAATGTCTATCAGGCAGACAGACAGAGCTGTCTGGAACTTAAAGAGAATGATCTACATTAGATCATTCTAGATCATCTCTGTGACCCCTGGCACAGAGAAAGTAATCAAGCCAGCAGAGTGGTTGAGATGGCTCAGGGAAAATGTGAAGAATGGAAAGAGAAGGGGCGAAACCCTGTCGACCTCAATAGTGATGGGGTACAAAGAGTGGAAAAGGAGCAGAGTGGCTGGAGAGGTACTGGCGAACCCGGAGAGTGGGGTGGCTGTAATCTAAGGAGTGGGGCTCTAAGACTAGGCAGGTCTGGGCGGGTTAGTGTCCAATGATGCCATGGAGAAGCCACAGGGAGACAGTGCCCACCTTGTGGAGCTGGCCCAGGGTCCCTGCTTACCCTCCAGCTATTCCTAATAATTCTCTTAATTTCATCCTAACTGCCAGTGGCAGCCTCACAGTGTTGCCCCTACACCAACCTGGAACGTTTTGTTTCAATTCAGGTGAAGAAATGACTCCCCACCATGGCTGCGGTCACCTATTTTTCCATTAGATGACTCATGATCTCTGAGAAACCAGACCCCATCCCCAAATGCCATGTCCCTTAATCTTTGTGTGTCACTGATGGCCAAAATAAGGAGCCCCTCATTTCAGGAAGCTAACTCATAAAAGCAATGAGTATCCTAAATAAAGCTTTTCCAGACCTCTATCCCCAGCCGCCGTCACCTGATCCTGGCCTTCCCAATCTGATGAGTCCAAGGCATATGCTCCTTAATCACCATTGGTCTCTGAACAGAGATAAACTCTCTCTCCTTCCCTTCTCTCTTACTACTCTTGTATCTTTATATCCATGAGTTCCCTGAGGTGTTTCCACTCTACAAATCCCACTTGTATCTCTTTCCTCCAGTCCTTAGAGCAATGAGCCTTTAGGAGAAGGAATACCAAGGGCAAGTGACCCTGCTTAGGGATTTCTCAGTCCACAGTCTAGTTACAAGATCACCAAATGATGGCCCATGGTCCAAATCTGGCCCACTGCCTGTTTTCCTAAGGCCTGAAAGCTAAGAATGTTTTCTACATATGAACTTTGGCAATCAATTTAATGATAGCAAACATTAACTTTGAACACTTATTAAGTGGAATGTTATTCTTTCCCAGAAAAAGAATTTCATTCTTTTCATTAGTAGAACTGTATTACCAAACACTATGCTCAATAATTGTCATTGGATTTTAAACTTTGCCAATTAAAAAACTCCATGGAAACTTGTTTTCTCTCTTGATATCTAAGTACCTGCATAATATCTGTGATGTTGCCTCTTGGGCTGCGAAGCCTAAAATATTTACGATCAGCCGGTTACAGAAAAAGTTTGCCAATCCTTGCTCTAGTGAATTCAAGAGCTCATTTCGGTTACTCTTGGACGTTAATATATGTTGGTGGGGGGGAGGGGAGTTAAGGGTATGTTGGAAAAGAGCGGGAAGGAAGGGAAAAAAGGTAGTAGGGAGTGGAGAGAAGTGTAGGAGATTTTAAAAGTAAACATCCAGATCCATCTCTCAATGAGAGATAAAGAAACATAATAATAAATGTACCTACTACTACCCAACTCTCTTTAAAAAAAAAAACAAAAAAAACAGAAGTCATAAACCAAGAGATATGAGGAGCCACATTCCAGTTCTAACCTAAGCAGTCATAACTTAAAACATTCAATATTTCTTGAACATCTTATTATACCAGCCATTGTGCTGGGTGCTAATGATAACCAAGACAGACAAGATCCCTCCCTTCACAGAACTTACAGAGAACTAGACTTTTTAAAAAAACAACATTGTCAGGACGGACGCAGTGGCTCACGCCTGTAATCCCAACACTTTGGGAGGCCGAGGCGGGCAGATCACGGGAGGTCAGGAGTTCGAGACCAGCCTGGCCAACATGGTGTAACCCCCACCTCTATTAAAAATACAATATTAGCCAGGCATGGTGGCACACACCTGTAATCCCAGCTACTCAGGGGGCTGAAGCAGGAGAATTGCTTGAACCTGGGAGGTGGAGGTTGCAGTGAGCCGAGAGGGCATCAATGCACTCCAGCCTGGGCAACAAAGTGAGACTCTGTCTCAAAACGGAAAAAAAAAAAAAAAAAAAAATTGTCCATCTATTATACCTCTCTATTCCTAAAAGAAGAAACTTAAGCCTACTATGTAATTGCAATGTGCTTTTGATAACATTTTCAGCTTGAAAATCAGGATATTTTATCTTAATTCCCCCACAAGTGAATGAATTACATGAAAAAATTATGTTCTCAAACACATTGTGTTGTAGACTAGAAATGAAACAATCCCTCCTAGAAACCTGGGGTTCTTTCATCCAGAAGTCTAGTCATGGATGAACAACTAAGACCATCAGTCCCAGAAGCTACTTCTCACAGAGGATGACAGACAGATTGATGTCACACGTGACATGTTTCACTGATGCTTTTGAACTCGGTAATATAATGTAATAAGTAAGAGTGTGGTCTCTGTGATTTGAATCTCAGATCATTTACTTACTAGCTGTATAATCTTGAAAATTGATTTAACCTTTCTAAGCCTCAATTTCCTAGCCTATAAAGTGGGGATTACAGTATGACCTAATTGTATTTAATGTAAAAGACACATCAAAGGAGAGATCCTATATAAAGCCCTTAGTATCTCTATCATATAAGTGCTCAAGAAATGTTAGTAATTACTGTCCTTGCCGATACCAATCTCGATAACACATGTTCATAGGGCTTGCTTAATTTGTCACATGGCTAAACCAACACATTCAAAACATACTGCTATAGTCTCTGAAAATTGGAGGACAATTTTCAAATTAAATAAACCCTTCAAAATACCTGGGGATGAATTTATAATTGAATATTTCAAGTTCTTTAGAACCAACTACATAGTAAGATTTTATTTGGATGGAACAGTGATTTTTCCTCTTCTAAAAGTTGACGTCCTAGGAAAAATCACAGCAGTCTAAGAATGAGATCAGGATCTTCTACATCTAGTGTCGACATCCATGAGAACTAAGAATGCTTTGCCTCAGCTATTTTATAGGGGCACTTCAAAAATTAAATGAAACAAACTCTATAAAATGGTCTCAAAAAAATACACAAATGTAAATAAAAATAAATGTTATTATCCATTTATTCTTGCACAGTTACCAAGTCACCTTATTTGCTTTTTTTTTTGAGAGGCAACGTCACTCTTGTTGCCCAGGCTGGAGAGCAATGGCTCGATCTCAGCTCACCACAACATCCGCCTCTCAGGTTTTCAATCCATTCTCCTGCCTCAGCCTCCCCAGTAGCTGGGATTACAGGCACGTGTCACCGTGCCCAGCTAATGTTCTGCATTTTTAGTAGGGACAGGGTTTCTCCATGCTGGTCAGGCTAGTCTCGACTCCTGACCTCAGGTGATCCACCTGCCTCGGCCTCCCAAAGTGCTGGGATTACAGGCGTGCACCACCACGTCTGGCCTATTTACTCTTTAACACAAAAAAATGAAGCCACAAAGAAATGAAAGATAGCAGGGGTGGTAAACAGGATCACACTACCTTGGCATCACGTTTCCAGAATATTTATTATTTATTTTTACAAATGTGTCTAATATCAAAGTACAAGCACCTTAGGGGTGACAGAGCTTCCCATAACTACAGCAAAATAAATATTTCTATTATGCACTCCCTTAACCATTAAAATAATTTCTAGCTAGCCAACAAACACCTGCAATACACTTTTAGCATTATCTAGGCTACATTTAAATCAAGTAAATTTAAGGCCAGGCACGGTGGCTCAAGCCTGTAATCCCAGCACTTTGGGAGGCCGAGGCGGGTGGATCATGAGGTCAAGAGATCGAGACCATCCTGGTCAACATGCTGAAACCCCGTCTCTACTAAAAATACAAAAAACATTAGCTGGGCATAGTGGCGCGTGCTTGTAATCCTAGCTACTCAGGAGGTTGAGGCAGGAGAATTGCCTGAACCCAGGAGGCGGAGGTTGCGGTGAGCCGAGATCGCGCCATTGCACTCCAGCCTGGGTAACAAGAGCGAAACTCCGTCTCAAAAATAAATAAACAAATAAATAAATAAATAAAGTAGATTTGAATCATGATATAAATCATCAGTCAAGAAAAACTGGTATTTTCTAAAATTAAAAAGGGCATGCTTATTTTTTGCCATAATGGTAATATACACACTTCATAAAGCTCACAGATTTAGGTACATACACTGCTTTTTAACAGAAAATATTATTTTTAAGTGGTGTAAAAAATCTTTTTAAATGTTATCATTATTTTTATTTTTAATGTTACCAACCAGCCCTTACTTATACATACATATTTTA
Source organism: Sapajus apella (assembly GCF_009761245.1). Lineage (NCBI taxonomy): Eukaryota > Metazoa > Chordata > Mammalia > Primates > Cebidae > Sapajus > Sapajus apella. The sequence goes on along the minus strand of NW_022436941.1, from coordinate 15,855,466 downwards.
CATAATGAAAACCATACTCCATACCTTTTAATGCATTTTTCTCATATTTTATAGCTGCATTAGAAACTGATACAGTTGCTTTACGAATCAAAACTAAATGAAGCATCTATTTAAATCACTGAATGGCTATCTTCTCTAAGTTAATCATGGGTATTTTTCCACAGTGCATTAAAATCTAATAACCATAACCAAAACAACCTACATTTAAATTGTTTTGTTTAACAAAAAAGAGGGGATTTCCTTCAACCACAAGTCACTTTAATAAGCAGCTTAGTTAAGTACCTTTGTTCATCAATGTTAATACTTATCAATAAACATTTATTCCCTGACTATAGTGCTTATTTTCATTACAGTCCTAAAATACACTAGGAAAAAGTAGTGCTCACGTCAAAGCCACTCTTAGGAAGCTGGGAAATAAACTTGGCACCTGGAATTAAGGACATAAAAATACTGGACATAAAAGGAAGTGCTCAGTGAAATCTAACAGGACTTTTGTTTTGGTGGAGTAGGGTAGGGGAGGGTAGGTGAAATTTGTTCAGTAGCTTTAGTGCTAAGTGCATTCTCCTGCATTCTTGCATTCTAGAGCTCTAATAGCTTGTTAAGCTTTAACAATTTATTAACAAAACCCCACTCCCAATTTTTGTCACGGAACATAATTTTATTCTGAATAAAAGTTGAAAATTTTGAGTAAATATTTACCCTCCAACACATCTTAAAATTATATAAACTTCTCTTAAAAGAAATGTGATTTTTAAAACTCATTTTTGCTGGCTGGGAGCAGTGGCTCACGCCTGTAATCCCAGCATTTTGGGAGGCCTAGGCGGGCGGATCACCTGAGGTCAGCAGTTTGAGACCTGCCTGGCCAACGTGGTAAAACCCTGTCTCTACTAAAAAAATTTTTCTAGGTCGGGCGCGGTGGCTCAAGCCTGTAATCCCAGCACTTTGGGAGGCCGAGGCGGGTGGATCACGAGGTCAAGAGATCGAGACCATCCTGGTCAACATGGTGAAACCCCGTCTCTACTAAAAATACAAAACATTAGCTGGGCATGGTGGTGCGTGCCTATAATCCCAGCTACTCAGGAGGCTGAGGCAGGAGAATTGCCTGAACCCGGGAGGCGGAGGTTGCGGTGAGCCGAGATCGCGCCATTGCACTCCAGCCTGGGTAACATGAGAGAAACTCCTTCTCAAAAAAAAAAAAAAAAAAAAAAAAAATTTTTTTTAATTAGCTGGGCCTGGTGGTGCACACCTGTAAACCCAGCTACTAGGGAGACTGAGGCAGGAGAATCACTAGAACCCAGGAGGCAGAAGTCACAGTGAGCCAAGATCATGCCACTGCACTCTAGCCTGTGTGACAGGGAAAGACTTCACCTCAAATAAATTCATTCATTCATTTATTCATTCACTCACTCACTTTTTAAAAATCAGTTTCTTAAAATCACAAACCATTCTGATTTAACCATTTCTTTGCAAACTAATATTTGGTCTCAAAAATTAAACAAAGATTAACTAATGTTAGCAAAAAGCCTTTTTGTTTTGAGTCTCTAGAACAATACAGATCAAGGACATGCGAAATTAAGACCAGTAAAATGACCTTAGACATTATTTAGTCCTTTTTCTTTTTTTAGTTTTATAAATGAGGAAAGGTAACTCAAGACCACAGGAGTTTGCAGCCAATAAAGAGCCAAAACTTAGCAGAAGTTTTCAAAGCCCACCATGTGCATGCAACAAGAAACCCGGTTTTATCTCTGCAGTATGCAGAGTTCTGGGCAGATGGGGGACTCTGGGTGTGTCTGTGGCCAGCCAAGTGTCCCCATATGGGCAGCGAAGGAGGAAAATGGATACTATGGCTGTTACCTCTTCCTCTTGTAAATCCTTTTTGCTTTCTCTTGCCCATGTATAAAGGAGAGTCACACCCTGATGCACGGGCTCGACACATAACATGGCTGAACAATTAGTGCAATCTCACCGCTCCACCATGTCACAATCTGAGCACAGGCCCACGCTCTGCAAACCACCTCCCTGGTGGCCTCTTCTCTTCTTCTTTCAGAGTGGCATAGTACCAGATGGTATGGCCCCACTCCATTCACCTTGGAGTAGGTAGCAAAAGCAAAACTAGGACCTGCCGTCCCAACTTGTTTATCTTCCCACTGAAATCAGGTCATCTTTCTCTGCTTATCACTCCTTAAATGCCTTGTTAGGGGAACAAAAAAATTCTCTTTCACATGTGTTAGAAAGTCTAATATTTTGTCAAACAGAAATGAAAAATAAACCTAATCTAAGCTGTCAAAGAATCATGAAATGCCTCTGGCACTTCCATCAAAGTATGCAGACATGTACGAACTCTTTGAAGAAATGAAACTGCAGTTTATCAAGTGTGATTTATAAGCAACACTGATTTAGCTGGTAGATAACACTGCTGTCTAATCATTAGTAGTCAGACAACAGCCATGTGAACACATCAATTATGGGCCACTGCCAAAGGCCCTTGAGATCCTGGAGATTAACAGCCAATCCTCTGTTTTACAAGCTCACATCAAAAAGAATATTAATAAGAGGAGGGACGATGTGAAAGCTTGTCAGAGTAATTCAGCCACTAAAACAAGGCATTTTTTTTTCTCTCCTCTCTGTTGAATTGGCCCAAGGAAGAAGCTGGCATCAGCTACAAAGCGCAATGCTGCCAATTTCTTGGAAAATGTTTTTCGCTAGCATATGGGAACTTGTAAGGGTCTGCAAAACTGCTATTTGGTGAATAAAGACAGGCAAGCCTTCTCCATGTCCCTTTTTAATGCTGGAATAAAACAAATGAAGTCATTATTAAATTATGTTTAAATTAACATGCACAAAAGGAAATCCATTGGCTTTTTCTCTATTCTCAAAGTCAGAAATTTTGTAAAATCTCATCACATAGATGCAATTTTTAATACTTCTGCCATCCACCAATATTTAAGAGAACCTACTAGTACTGACCTGCACATTAATGAGTTTCTTGACATTAACATGGTTCTTTTCAATGTAGAACAAAAATCAAAATATGTGCTAAGTGCTTAAACGTCTTCTTTCCAACTATTTGAAGAAGACAGATATAAATCCCACTTCGTTCTGCAATTAGAATTAAACTAGCTCTGACAATCCGTACATAGAAAACACTTGCAAAGATATATGCCACAGGCACAGCAATCGTTCCAGTGATGTCTGTATTTAACATACCAGTGAGGATTGCTATATTTTTGTAAATGATCAGATTAAACCAAACAGCTGGCAACTAACAGTTTAGTGGGGTTCCGGCAGGCTCCCTAATATATGAGCATAAGCCACACCACAAAATGTGTGGTCTGGGTTTCCCTACCGCTTACGGATTTGTTTGCATTTCTATCTGTAGAACACTATGTTTACGAAGTGTTTTCCTGTTATTTCATTTGTTGTTCACCATTTCAAAATCAGCATGGGGTGGTGGGAAAACATTACAGGAGGAAAAAGAAGCATGGGGTTCCTATTGCTTCTCAGTAGTTAAACTCTCTGCCCCCTAAGTCAGTTACTTAATTCAAGGGCTTGTTGACAAGCAATGGTTAAATCAAAGATTCTTTATGTGGGGATCAAAGATTCTTCATCTGGGGTTCAAAGATTTGTAGAGCCTGAGAAACCTTGTAATTACAGAAGCAAAGGTTTATGTGTGTGTGTACTTTCTTTGCCCAGTAAAATCCCAACCTACCGAGGAGATGAGAACTGACCCGGCAGTAAATTCAGAAGCAAGAGATGTGCTTCTTCTTCATTACAATGCATACTCAAGAAACATTTGCTAGACTAAAAACACATGTATTCATTCTAAACCTCAGTTTCCTCACCTGTAAGCCAGAACAATGACATACTCTCTAACGATCTTGGAAGGCTGTCAAAACAACAATAACAAAACAACCAGCAGGAGTATGGCTTTGGAAGTACTTAGACATCATTTAAGGTGCGACTGACTTCAACAAATGTTCCTTGGGCAGCTAGACGCCAGGCACTGTACAGAGATTACAAATTATGGATTGTATATTTTATTTTAGAAAAAAAAAACAGGCTTCTCAGTAAGTAATTTATCTGAGCGAACGTATTGGAGGGCAAGAGGAGTGTCTCAAAAAGAAAACTACTCCAAAGCTGTGTTGATACACTCACCCCAAAAGATGCTAGATTTCTCATTAAAGAGTGTCATCATCTTCTTTTACAATATAACTGATCATGAGGTTTCTCTATCACCTTTCTGATTATGAGATTTCTTTTTTCTACCACTTTTCTGGCAAAAAGTATGAATGGTAAGAAAGATAAAATTGAGTAGAGGCTCTACAAAAACCACAACCATGCTATAGCTATCCAACACAGCAACACTGGAATTCATTCAGGCGCAACAGACTTTCACAGTAAACATGTATAGCTTCAATCTATTGAATGTATGCTTAAAAGTATACTTTCAGGAAAAATAAATTTTAATAACATGCTGTGTTTAATGGGGACCTTCCAGGAAAAATAAACCACTGTTCTTTTTAACAACAGTTATGGCTATTAATGACGTATAATTGTAATCAATGGTTATACAACGAAAGTGTCGGAATGGGCCGTGCTTCATGTTCTTATGCAAATTTCAACAGAGATAAAGGGGCCAAACTCATGAGTGAGTTTGTAATATCTAATTACACTCCTAACTCCTTAACTCCTGGGCTGTTTTTTTTTTTTTTTTTTTGCAAATTAAATCATTAACTTGGCTTAAACAACTTTCCCAAGGTCACATCTAAGCCATAAATTATAATAAACATTTCTCTCTTACTTTTGAATAATGACTTTAGAAAAAAGGAGCATTTCATTTTAGCCCTGAAAGTTGTGTGGGTAACAAAAAAACCATCAGACAAAAGTCTGCCTGATGCAGCTTTTTGCCAACAGGATACCATAACAATTTGTTATTCTGACAGCCTGACCCTTCTGAGTAAAGCATCTTTATTCTTTAAAATTAGCCGGGGTGGTGGCTCATGCCAGTAATCCCAGCACTTTGGGAGGCTGAGGCAGGGGGATCACAAGGTCAGGAATTCGAGACCAGCCTGACCAACATGGTGAAACCCCATCTCTACTAAAAATACAAAAATTAGCCAGGTGTGTTGGCATGCACCTATAATCCCAGCTACTCAGGAGGCTGAGGCAGGAGAGCCACTTGAACCCAGGAGACGAAGGTTGCAGTGAGCCAAGATTATGCCACTGTACTCCAGCCTGGGCAACAGAGCAAGACTCTGTCTAAAAATAAAAATAAACAAATATAATTCAGCAGGCATGCCCTACCAGACCTGGGAAACTAGGTGCAATATAACTGATCACACAGATGATACTGCTTTTAAACAATTAAAAAATGTCATGTAAATGCAAGATTCAAGAAAACCCAGGTAATTCCCATCAATGTTTTTGCCAATGATCTCCAAATGGAAGAAAAGACATAAGATGTGGACCCGCAGAGCTAGTTTTAAGGCCCTTTTTTCCTCTGTAACCCTACTAAAAGAAAATCCAGTTCAACGAATATTGACTGAGCATTTCCTAGAAGAGGGCGCAGTGCTAGGTGCTGGGGAGATAAAAAGAAATAAGATGGCATCCATGCACTCAGGGGTCCCAGGCTGGCAGAGGAAACATGCACTCACGCATCACAGAACAAAACAGCAAAAGTGTAGATAAACGACATGTGTTTGCAGTGCAATAAATAGAAATGGGGGAAATTATAACTCTTTTGGAACAGTAAAGATAGTCAGAAACATAACCAGGAAGCAAGTAAGGTTCACAGACAGTGGCTTTTGCCCACGGGTCATAAAAGAACTCAAAGCCAGGCCAGGTGTGGAGGCTCACGCCTGTAATCCCAGCATTTTGGAAGGCTGGCAGATCATCTGAGGTCAGGAGTTTGAGACCAGCCTGGCCAACATAGTGAAATCCCCATCTCTACTAAAAATACAAAAATTATCTGGGTATGGCAGTGGGCGCCTGTAATCCCAGCTACTCGGAAGGCTGAGGCAAGAAAATCGCCTGAACCCAGGAGGCAGAGGTTGCAGTGAGCCAAGGTCGAACCGCTGCACTCCAGCCTGGCAACTGAGCAAGACTCTCAAAAAAAAAAAAAAAAAGAACTGAAAGCCAAATCATCAAGTGGGACCAGTCCCCCAATTCCCAGTTCTAGAGCTTCTCCCCTGGATCGTGACCCAGGAAGGAATCAAGAATAAAGAGTATGCAACAGGGTACAATCTACCTAAAGGCCACATGTGGCCAACATCAGCAGGACTTATTGGCTATGCTCCATGCTGAGGGCACAATAGCAAAATGGCAATTTTCTGAAGCCCAACCGACTAGAACAGATGAACTGCATAGATCTGACCTATAGCAGTAATACTTAAAACTTCATGCTGTATACACTCCCAAAACGTCTCCCCTGCCTCCATGGCAATTATCTACATGCTACTAAACCAAAATGGCTAACTAAGCAAAGCTATGGCTCATCTTTACTACTTAAGCAATTCATTTGTGCAGGGATGTTTCTGCCCTAGGATTCTGGGAAACGAAACACTAGTAAGTGTATTTACTGGCTGTAAATATTCCTAGGGCTGGAGCTGCAAATCATTAGTCCATTTGCCTCCCATTTGACCAAGTACACTAATTAACCACCTGTAAAACACCTTAATGAAGTCATATTTAAAGCAATACTGTGGTGATTTTTCTATAAGAACTCTTAAAAACACATGCGCGCGCACACACACACACACACACACACACACACAAGAAATTCTAATAACCACTCCTAACATCTGTCCTTGGGGGGAGAGAGGGAGGGGGCGGGGGGAGAGAGGGAGCAGGTTGGAGAAGATATCTTCAAATAAGCTGTCTGAAGCTTTTGCTAAATGCACACAAAGAAACCAAACTTTAGAGCTGGAGAATCAGAACAAGGGTTAGGAGACCTGAGACTGGATATTTGTGGAAATGGAAACAATGAAGCACTCTTCAGGTAATACAGATGCACAGCTATGATTAAGAAATAATATTTACATTAAGAATTCAACACTTCTGGATACTGAATCAAAAATTATTTAAGTAGAAATATGACCCCCAAAACCAAGAAGATGAGAATCATAACTTCCAATTAAAGACCATAAAAATAGTTCAACTACCATAAAAGCATTAGGAGAATTTAAAAAAAAAATTTTTTTTTTTTTTTTTGAGACAAAGTCTTTCTGTGTTGCCCAGGCTGGAGTGCAGTAGCACGATCTTGGCTCACTATAGCCTCCGCCTCCCCAGCTCAAGCTATTCTCGTTTCTCAGCCTCTCAAATAGGTGGGATTACAGGCATGCACCACCATGCCCAGCTATGAGGTTACCCCAAGTTGGCCAGGCTGGTTTTGCACTCCTAGCCTCAGGTGATTCACCCACTTGGCCTCCAAAAGTGCTGGAATTACAGAGTTGAGCCACCACGCCCGGCCTTATAGTCAGATTTATAACTCATTGCCTTTTATGGCTATGAGATTTTGTATTGGATTAGGGAGACATTTCTTACTCCAAGGCTAATAAAGAAATTTATTTGGCTGGGCACAGTGGCTCACACCTGTAATCCCAGCACTATGGGAAGCTGAAGCAGGAGGACCACCTGAGGCCAGGAGTTCAAGACCAGCCTGGCCTACATGGTGAAACCCCATCTCTACTAAAAATATAAAAATTAGCTGGCCATGGTGGTGGACATCTGTAATTCCAGCCACTCAGGAGGCTGAGGCAGGAGAACCCAGCAGGCAGAGGTTGCAGTGACCAGAGATTGTGCCATTACACTCCAGCCTGGGTGATGGAGTGAAACTCTGACTCAATCAATCAATCAATCAGTCTGACTATAGAGTTTAAGTTATTTGTACAGGGTAGGGAGAGGAACAGCATAAACAGAATCAAACAACAAATAAGGAGATGGGAAAAAAAATTTGCAAAGCACGTAAAAAAATTTGCAAAACACATGAAAAGTTACATATTTAATTAATATACACTGAAATACTTTAGAAATCATTAAGAAATAGCCAACCACTCACTAGAAAGTTAATCAAAGTTTACAAATTATCAATATTTAGGAAAATAGATAGAATTGCTTTGTACACATGAAAAATGCAATTTAAAATAATAGATTACTATCAGATTAGTACAGATTAAAGCCAGAAAATTATAACTCACAGCGTTAAATTGTAGAAATTACAGGCAATTCATGTTCCACAGTTGCTAGGAATGCAAAATGCAATCAAGTTGGGGGGCAATTAAATTTGGAAACGCACATGTGCAAAGATGTTCAAAGGGGCATTTTAAAGGTGCAGATCAGTTTCTTTAATATGCTGTGATTTGTATAAGGAGACAAAAATATAAATATACATGCTTGAACATACGGGGACTATTTCAAGGACATACAAAACTGTTCAAAATAATTGGCTCTAGGGAACAGGCTGGGGTCATAAGGGGAGAGTAAAACCTACTTTCCATTATATAAAACATTTTACTATAGTTTGAACTTTTACCAATTTCTGACCTGCTGTTTGAATTTTTAAGAAATAGTCAAAAAGTATTTAACAAATGCAGCTAATTTCTCAGGGCTCTGGACCAGTGTCCTAAGAAGGAGGCATGTTCAAACCCAGAACGTGCACACACAAAAAAAGACTGGCATTTCTATTTAAATTATTACCTCAACATTTCCAATTTTTTGTTGTTTGTAACTTTAGTAAAGATCAACTATATTAATGCAACAGCACGTGTGTGTGTGTGTGTGTGTGTTTGTGTGTGTGTGTGTGTGTGTGTACGCAACTAGAGACACCTGGAAAACATTCAACATTCTCTGGGCAAAGTAATACTCTTTAATTAACATCTTCAGAGAAAGGTACCATTTTGTCCACTCTCTGAAAAAGGACTCAATATTTACAATCTAGCATGTGAAATCAGTTGATATAATTCGCATAAGATAACACCCTCTTCCTTAACCACTGAGAAAGGACAATGAAATCAAAAGCCAGAGGTTAAGCTTAGGATCAGTTCCCACACACTGAGATCCTTTTAGAACTTAAGTCATAGCCTGTTCCTCCTCTGCTCACAGCCCCCCAGTCTCTCCCACCTTTCTGAGTCTTACTTGGTTCTGGAAGGCTCTCTGGAGCCTGGTCTCAAGCTCCATCTTAGATTTCATCTTCTGGAACTCTCCTCTCTCCCTCAACCAGCTTCGGTCACTCTGGTGTCTCCTCAAATACGCTCTCCCTCTCCCCCACCCCTGGGGGATTGTACACAGGCCGTTCCCTGGGTCTAGAAAGTTCCCTCCACAAGGGGGCCAAATGGCTCCTAACTGTACTCAGGTCCCTACTCAAACATAAACAAACAAAATTCTCCTTTTCCACCATCTCTCTCTACCACCTTCCCCTGCTTGATTCTCCTTTATAGCACGTAACACCCACCAAAATATATTTATTTGTCCAGAATAAACTTGAATATAAGCTTCATGGAGCACAGATTTGGTTTCTTCACTACTGTACCTCCAGGACCCAGACTGTGCTAGGCATGTAATAGACATTCAAAACAATTTTTGCTGAGGAAATATTTTTACTAAGTATTTTTGCTGGGTAAACAAAGTAAGGAATGAATAAAGGAATGAATGAATGAAAGAATAATTGAGAACTGTTTTTACACCTCCCCCATTCATATTTTTGCTATGAGAACCCAAAATGGCCAAAGCTTCTAAACTGTAGGAGACAGGGAGATGAATATTTAACTTCCGTCTACAACATGTGTGGGGTTTTTTTGTTTCTGTTTTTCATTTGTTTTTTGTTTTTGAGACGAAGTCTCGCTCTGTCACCCAGGCTGAAGTGCAGTGGCGTGATCTCGGCTCACTGCAACCTCTGCCTCCCAGGTTCAAGCAATTCTCTGCCTCAGCCTCCTGAGTAGCTGGTATTACAGGCACGTGCCACCACTCACAGCTAATTTTTTGTATTTTTTGTAGAGACGGGGTTTTGCCATGTTAGCCAGGCTGGTCTCGAACTCCTGACCTTATGATCTGCCCGCCTCGGCGTCCTAAAGTGCTGGGATTACAGGCGTGAGCCATTGTGCCTGGCCAACATGTGTATTTTTTTAAATTCCTTAACATAGCAACAATACCCTGCACAGTGATAAAATGAAAACACTCTAGTTTTTTTTTTTTTTTTTTTTTTTTTTCTAGAAAAAACTGTACCACCCCCAAATCTGTACATGTTCCGTCTCTCCTGTTATAACGGAGGACTGTTCTAGCTCCAGAGACCCACGGCTGCAGCCTATTCCAGGAGATTGTCTCCTCTCTGTCTAGCGTGGACAGCTCCTTCTCCATCTCCCTCCCATCATTCCCATCAGCATACAAACAGGCTGTGAGGGCTCTCCACTTTAAATATGATAGATACAACTGGGCACGGTGGCTCACACCTGTAATCCCAGCACTTTGGGAGGCCAAGGTGGGCAGATCACGAAGTCAAGAGATTGAGATCATCCTGGCCAACATGGTGAAACGCCATCTTTACTAAAAATACAAAAATTAGTTGGGGGTGGTGGCTCGCACCTATAGTCTCAGCTACCGGGGGGGCTGAGGCAGGAGAATTGCTTGAACCCAGGAGGCGGGGGTTGCAGTGAGCTGAGATGGAGCCACTGCACTCCAGCCTGGCGACACAGCAAGACTCTATCTCAAGGAAAAAAACAAACACACACAGATACTCCCTCATCTTATTGTCCCTTATAGAAAAGGGTGATCTGTTCATCGTGTCCTGTTTTTTCTCACCATCCACAAAAAATCCAAGCACTCCAATCAGACTTTTGTATTTCCCCATCACAACCCTTTACCTCCGACTGCTTGTGCTAATGTCACCAAAAATCAATTCTGAGTCTCATTTTAACCTGACTTCTTGGCAGCAGTTGACACAGTTGATCATACCCTCCTTGCTGGAATTTCTTCAACTGCTTTCCAGAAACACCAGACTGGCTGGGCTTTCTTCCCCCTCAGCGGACACAGCGCTGGCCCCTACTGCTCCATAGCCCACCTCTGGGCCCTCATCTTTTCCACTGACACTAACTCTAGCAGTGACCTCTTCCAACCCAATAACTGTGAAGCCCACCTATTTGCCCATGTCTCCCAGTCTGTGTCTCCAGCCCTGGCCTTCCTGTGGAAGGAACATAATCAGTTGGCAGCCACAGGATATATCAAAATGGAGTCACAACTCTTGATTCCACCCACCTCCAAAATCCAGGTATTTTCCTTAATGTTCATTCTTTCACAACTCCACATACATCCATATCCTCATCATCTCAGGCCTATGGGACCACTTCCTGCCACTTCCACCACTTCCATGCCTACCAAAGAAGGCTATCTTCTCTCACCAAGACCACTGTAGACGTCTAATAACTGATTTCCCTGTCCTCTTCTTGTCTCTCTGCAATCAATTCTCCACACAGCAGTCAACAGTAAGGTTTGTTTTGTGCGTTTGTGTTTTTTTAAGTCACTTCCTTGCTCAAAATTCTGAAATGGTTTCTTATCACATTCAAACTACAATCCAAGTTCCTTACCATGGCCTCCAAGGCCCTGCATGACCTGGCCTCTGTGCAACTCCCAGTCCAATCTGGACATGCTCTGTGCCCAAACATTGCATGTGCGTTATCTGAGTGGATTTTACAGCATGTGCAGTCAGCCAAGAAACAGACTACGAAGCACATCCAGAAAAATAAGTGCAAACATCCAAGCAATTGGAATTCCGGGCTTTGGGTTCTCTCTCAGTTCGGCATCAGTTGCTGAACCTGCTCTTTCTCTCCCATCTCAAGCTTGTACTTAACGCAGGCCTCTACCCTGTAATAGAGCTTCAAAATCACAGTGAGATCTGTACTTCATCCCTTACCTGTAGTTCCCAGCACCAAAGGTCTTACAGCAACAGCAACAGAGGTTTGCAGGAAGTAGGCAAATCTCCTACTCTATTTTTTCTGGTAAATTTCTTCTCCACTGTGTTCTAAATGTGCCAGGGTGTTTAATGGAAAATTTCACAACCCTGTACTCTGTTAACCTTAAAACCCTCTCCTCTCCCCAAGTCAAGGCTTCAGAGGAAATAAAAAGTACCACTACTCATATAAGTTGTATTGTTCACGCCTGTAATCCCAGCATTTTAGGAGGCTGAGGTGGGCGTATCACAAGGTCAGGAGTTCAAGATGAGCCTGTCCAACATGGTAAAACCCCATCTCAACTAAAAATACAAAATTAGTTGGGCGTGGCGGCACATGCCTATAATCCCAGCTACTCTGTAGGCTGAGGCAGGAGAATTGCTTGAACCCGGGAGGCAGAGGTTGTAGTGAGCCAAGATGGTGCCACTGCACTTCAGCCTGGGTGACAGAGCAAGACTCCGTCTCAAAAAACAACAACAACAACAACAAAACCAAGTTATATTGAGTTTATCACATCCATTATCTTTCTGCCTTGTGTCCTTGGGATTCCAGTAGCCTTGACCTTATATAGCTAGCTGCCCTCACAGAATCTCTGTCATTTATGCACACTGCTTCTCTTATTTCTATTTCTCAAATCAATTTCATTGGATATGTTAGAAACTTGCAGAAAAATTCTAGAAAGCCCAACTTATATAACTGAATATATATGTAAAAATATATTAACAAATATGGAATAAGGAAATATATAAAATATATACTGCTTTCAAGATGGTATCAATCCTCAGGATCTCATTTTCTTATTAGGTCCCTATTGAATTTCACTTCTTAAATTAGTTATAAAAGTCCCTTTTAAAAAAAGTCAGACCAAGGGCCAGGTGCGGTGGCTCACTCCTATAATCCCAGCACTTTGGGAGGCAGAGGCAGGCAGATGATCTGAGGTCGGGAGTTTGAGACCAGCCTGACCAACGTGGAGAAGCCTTGTCTCTGCTAAAAATACAAAATTAGCCGGGCATGGAGGTGCATGCCTGTAATCCCAGCTACTTGGGAGGCTGAGGCAGGAGAATCACTTGAAACCAGGAGGCAGTGGTTGTGGTAAGCCAAGATTGTGCCATTGCACTCCAGCCTGGGCAACAAGGGCAAAACTCCGTCTCAAAAAAAAATTAAGACCAAGGGCCAGGCACGGTGGCTCACACCTATAATCCCAGAGCTTTGGGAGGCAGAGGCGGGTGAATCACCTGAGGTCGAGAGTTCGAGACCAGCCTGACCAACATGGAGAAACCCTGTCTCTACTAAAAATACAAAATTAGCCAGGTGTGGTGGCACATGCCTGTAATCCCAGCTACTTGGGATGCTGAGGCAGGAGAATCGCTTTAAACCGGGAGGTAGAGGTTGTGGTGAGCCAAGACCATTACACTCCAGCCTGGGCAACAAGAGCGAAACATCATCTCAAAAAAAAAAAAAAAAAATCAGACCAACACACACACACACACACACACACACACATCAGATACAGCTTCAACCTCATCAGTTATACCTTGTTACCATCTCCAAGTATCTTCAGTAACATTTATAAAGGAGGTTCTCTTCAAACACAGCATTACCAATAGGCAGAAGAGAAGACTGCCCAGAGGTGTGACTTAAGACACCGGGAAAGTTCTTACACCTCTCCCCCTATCAGACCAGGCCCTATCTTGAATCTTAAAATCACTTTAAGGATCATTCAATAGGTTGGTGGTGGAGGGCAAAGTTCTTGATAAATGGAGGGAAAAAAATAGGCTTTAGAAAGTGCATAGCAACATATCAGAAAGATATTTTCAGAAGGAACACAGCCAAGGGGATGAAAACAAAGATCACCTCTGCTTTGGGGTGGCTGACCTTTTGTTTATCTAGCTCTCCCATGCTACTGGCAATAGCGATAGCCTCGAATACATATGCAGTACTCACTCTTCCACAGGAAGCACCTTCTCTTGACCTATCCTATGCAGATTTTCCATAATCTGAAAATCACTATCTTAACATGGCTGGCCTTCTGCTTATCTTCCCTACCATTCAAGACAACCTCAAACTTGTTCCTTGAGCCATTTTTAAATACTAAGGACTCAATAATCAAATCTTACAGCAATTGATTTATGATAAATATACATTTAGCTCATTTCTCTATATTTCCTAAATATTATGAAATATGTTGATTTATAAATATTTGGGCATATTTCCACTCAAGTGCAAGAAATATATCCATGTTCCTTGCCTTGTAGACTATATAGTATCATAAACCCTAAGCACTCAAACAATGCCAACTTTATCTACAGCCCCATAACCTCACCTGCTGTCCCGCTATTTCCTAACCCCATGACACATCACTCTTCTTTCTCTTCTTATAATTCCAGGTAACACAAATAAAATTCACTATAGAACCCTATTAGCCCACCAACTTCAAAGCTAATCTATGGGCCCAAGATTTAGGTCACCAGTATTCTCACTCTACGAAGGGGGAAGAGTGCTTTCCTGTGCTTTAAGCTCTCATCTGCACAGAAAGCAACCAGAAGGAGGTCCTGAGTAGCTTTAAAAGCATCAGTTCCGATTATTGTACTCATTCCGGCATGGCCATCAAATGCAACAAGTGTGAAGAATGTATGGTGTTTTAAAAGAAGGCTCGTCCTGCCATAGCACACTAATCACCCTCTCACTGTCCCTTTGCAAGCTTACTCCCTCTTTGAGCTTCACAGCTGCAGTTTGGGAAGAGCAGGCTGGCCCAGGCCTCGGAGAGCATTCGGAGAGGAAAGACCACCCAATGGAAGTCCTGAGTGACAGGAATCTTTGCCCTTATGTTTGGTGAGATACCTAACAATGTCCCTAATCCAAGAATAGCCAGTGGCAGGAAAGTGGTATATTAACACGCTGGAGGGAAAACCTATTCTGAGCCCAGGAAAGGCTAAACACGCAAATTCAGGAACCACTTAAGAACAGAACATAGTAAATCCTTAAACATTAAAAATTACTTCTCTTCTCGATTGTATTGGTTCGTGCTGTGATAATAAATTCTTTAAGCTGTTCCTTGACTGTAAATACTGTACTTCTATATGTGTGTATGTTTAAGCATATATGTCTATGTGTGTTTATAAATATAAAATATTCATCTATGCTATATTTAGCGATCTGTGGTTACTTTTATTTCTTTTTTGTTGTTTACTTGTTGTTTCCCGCACTTCCCCAAAGGGTACTTTGAAATCTTTCCAGTTTTTACAATTAAACCTAACCATCTGGACAAAAATCTTCACATTCACTAAATTAGTCACAGATTTTGTGGGTAAGCTGAGAAAGTAAATGCTATGCTCAGTGCTAGGATTTAAACCACATCTCCCACAGCAAAACACTCTCTCTCCAACAATCTCTCCAATTATGCACGCACATTCAAGCTCAAATAACATGGGAGCAACTACACCTCACTGCACAGATTTGTACGATTAGTATTATTCTTGAGATCCTGAAGGAACAACAAAGCCAAAGTAGAATTATTCAAAAACCTTTCAGAATTTATTTTACCGGCAAAAGATAAAAACAGTACCTATTTTTTCACCACCATTTAACTTCCTCCTGCTTCTGGTGAGTGCTGGCAAGCTGCTCACCAAATGCACAAGTGATTTGAAGAGATCTGTGTTTATGTGTTAAACACCGGCAAAAATGTGATTTGAATACATAGGGCATTTTCTAGATTTTTCAAGTGTGAAAGCCTTCGACCCTCTTCAGAGTTTACTGTAAGTGTCAAAAAAGGACAGTTTAACATGTTTAAGATCCAATATACTTACAGAGCTGAAATCCAACATGGGCAAGTGATTTCGTGTTGTCACCCAATCACCGGTATATAACCATAGATATTACAGAATCTCTACCAATCTAAAACTAGACAGGATTATCTGCTGGAAGTAACTCTCGCAGCTGTACTGACTCCAAGTAAATGGAAAATACTGGTTTTTACAAGGAAATAATGTACAGGAATTTACAGCAGGCTTATGGATGCAAATGCTAGTCTTTCAAAAGAGACTTTAAAGCCTTTAATATGATCTAAGATAGAGAGTATTAGACTTTGGTGTAAACAGGTTTATAAAAATCATTTTCAGAGTGTCTTAGGTTGGCATTTGTCCTTTCACATTTTATATGGGCAACAATAAGGACCCACGTCTGTAGTATACAGAACAGGTTACAGAGAAGCAAGAGACAAGAAGAACTCTTGTCGATACTAAATTTTGAGGGGCTGAAAGCTCAGCGCATACTCTCCATTCTTTACGCTACGTGTGAGCACAGATTAAACTTGCTAAAATAAAATGTACATTTGGTGGGGGGGTGTTTTTTAAATCCTCAGAAGCATTCATATTGTGGAGGCACTGACAATTTGGTAAAAAGCTTTCTTTCCAGGAAGGGTTAAAATTGTAGAGCAAGGATTAAAATTGTAGAGCAATTTCAAGATTGCAAAGCCTTTAGCCTGTCACAAATATTAAGAGAAGCTGTGTTTATCTTTGCACTTTTGTTCTGGTTTGCTAAGTAAACCTAGACTGAGCACGTTAACATTCAAACAACCAAAGAAATCACATTTAGGTGAGCATCTGAAGGTTTTCCCACTGTTAATACATGCTTTTTTTTTTTTTTTTTTCGGAATAACTTTAAAAAAATGTGTTTATACAAATTTAGTCCACTTAGTGACTACGGCAATGTTAAGTTTTATGAGATTTAAAAGTTTGGAGTTTTAGGCCAGGCATGGTGGCTCACACGTGTAACCACAGTACTTAGGGAAGGCAAACTGGGGGACTGCCTGAGGTCAGGAGTTTGAGACCAGCCTGGCCAACATGTTGAAACCCTCTCTCTACTAAAAATACAAAAATTAGCCGGACATGGTGGCACACACCTGTAATTCCAACTACTGGGGAGGCTGCGGCAAGAGAACTTCTTGAGCCTGGGAGTTGGAGGTTGCAGTGAGCTGAGATCAAGTGACTGCACTCCAGCCTGGGTGACACAGTGAGACCCCATCTCAGGAAAAAAAGAAGTTTGGAAGTTTAGACATTCATAGAAGTAAAATCCAGTCTCTTTCCTCACTAATATGGAAAATATTAACAGGAAAGCTTCAGGAATGAGCAATAGGACTTTAAAAAGTAAGCAGCAGTTCGACAAGACTGAAACTACTTAGATTAATTTTTTACACTCTCTTTGCCTCCCCAATTCCTACAATCCTCCTCTTGTTCACCGCCCCTCAGAAGAAATAGATCTATAAAATGAAGCTATCAGTCACTGTTTGGACTCAAAAATCATCAGCCATTGTTTGGACTCAAAAATCATGCCATTTCAAAAGGATCATGATACCAAAATAATAAATAATACCAGAACTTAAAGTAAGGAGAAAAACAAAACAAGATCACTTTAGGCCAATTAAGATATTTAAAATTTCAATGTATCAAATATGTATCAATAAACAAACGATTTTAATGTTACAGAAGAAATGGACTTTTTCCCCACCATGTGGCAACAAAGCATCCTGAGTTATCATAAAGGGAGACAGTTTATATACAAAAGAGCAGATTAAGATGAAGAGTTTCACTCCCAAGATTAACCTAAAAATAAAAGCAGTGAGTGGGGGAGTGTTTAGAATGATACTTCTAGAAACAATACTAGCTCTTTCCAGAAACCTATTTATTCACAAGAAGATTAGAAGGACAAACTACAACTACAACATGGACAAATGCCATGATTTCTGGTCTTCTAGTCCTTAGAAAAGGGCTTTTTGTTTGTTTGTTTGTTCAAAAAAAAAAAAAAAAGACATACTGACATTCAGGCTTCCAGGCAACAGCTTCTCCCCCTCCAAAACTGCTGTACCACTTCACTGCTGTTGCTGGAGAGTCCCCTTCTATTCAGAAACAGGGCTACTAACTAATGAAATTGTGGGGAATTTCTATAAATGGTCCCAACTATTCAAGAGAATGCATTGTCTAGGGCCCTTACAACAAAAGCTCTCCCCAACCACCCTCTTTCCCACACACCTTTCTTCTAGTTTCTACTTCTACCTCCATCACCACCATTCATCCTTGAGCGAGCAAACAGGAAGATTCAGCAACAGTCTTGTAGCCCCTTTCTCAGCCAGAAGAACGTTAAGATTTTTGCTTCCTGACCAGGCAGCACAGAAATAACAACCTGACTCTCCTTCTTCCCTCCCTCTGTACAGCTTAAAAAGTGCACTTGGCCAGCAGTTCTCACCATTAAACAATTCATTCTTCCGCTGCCTTCTTTGTGAAAAAAAGGGTAAAAACAGCTGAGCATGATAACAAAACATAACACTGGGCATTCAATTTCTGTACCTTACGGCCTCATTCTTTCACCTCGTCCACAGGATTTGGTGACCGAGTAAATGTTAATCTGTAAACAAATGGTTTGCTCTACAATTAAACCATTCATTCTCTCTCTCTCTCTTTTTCTTTTTTCTTTCTTTTTTTTTTTTTTTTTTTTTTTTTTTGTAACTGTTTGGCGGCTGCCCAACCCAAAGACTTCTAGGTTCTTCCATTATTTAGCCCTCCCAATGGTTAAAAAGCAATAATCTCATTTGGAGTTTATAAAACTATGCACCATCAACAAAAGCATGTAATGCTTCCAAGATGCACAGTGGCTCCTACAAGCACAATGAGGAGCTGTGTGTAGTCTCCCCCCAAACAAAAATGCCCAGGCCCCAATTAAGCACCCTGGGGGTTTTCAAAGCAGTTATGCTAAGTTGCAAAATACAGCAAGATCCACTTGAACTCCAACTGTCTTGTGTGCTTTTCCTCCCAAGGTAGGCAAAAAGCTAGGGCAGACTGACCTCATTAAAGGGTAATTAGTGAACCCCAGGACTTGAGGGGCTACCACAATCATTGCTATTGTGAGCATTTCACTACGGAGCCACTATTATTTTCTTTCTTTTTTTTTTTTTTTTTAACCCAGGAGGTCTCTGCAATCTGAAGGCCCAACATTTTAAATTTTTAAGGATTTCAATCTGGCTGGTTTTTTTCTACTACAAGTCATTGAGTAAGAAAAAAGGAAGCAATACAAAGAGCACTCCTGCTTCTTTTATGGAATTCTAGCATATCTAAAAATAAGTTTTTAGAAAATCATTTAAATAATATATACTCTATATATATAATAAATAATTTCAAATAGGTTTTGTTTAAACAAAATGGAATAAATTCTCCACCTCCTGATTAGAAATTCAAAGTAGCATATAAAAGAGCATTCTAAATCAATCAATATAGGGTTTTATGATTATATATGATAAAAACGTTTAGAAAATCTTATGCATCCATTTACACGTGCAGTTGTTACTCAGAAACTAATACTGAGTGATGCGATCAACATAACCACTTTACCATCAATAAAATCCTTCACACCTCTTTAAAGCCCATTATTACTGTTGATATCAATCTGCCAAGGTGCTTGAAGACTAATTCTACTATAAAATGCATCAGTAAATTTCGCTGTTTACATTAAGAGTAGCACCTTTTCACAAACACTAATCCAAGGATCCACTGTCTTGGTACTAAAATTCTCCAGTACTTGAGAAAGCAGTCTTTAAGGCAAGTAATAAAATGGTTGTCTTAACTTGACATTCTCAGCAATCAAGATTTAAAGAACTCTAATATTTACATACAATTAGGAGGATCAACATCTTTGTTTCAAAAAAAAAATCACTTAAAGAGAGGAAATGGAGTTGGGGTTATGATCACCCTCCAAACTGAACCACCCCAAAGCCCAGAGTCAGGTCCATTCTCCTAACACTGGCCGCGGACAGAGGGGCTGGAAAGACCAAAGTCACAGGAACCCACCCACTAAGCTGATTTCAGCAAAACCACTCCAGCCGCTCACTTGGGGAGGGTGTGCTCCAGAGACCTACACAAAAACTTGGGTGCACATTAATGCCCACAGTGACTTCTTTAATGCTGCCCTTAGATGTGTGCCAAGCCAATTAATCACCCAATTCGTTTATTTGGGTTTACAGCTTTTGAATACTGAATGAAAGAATTTAAACGTGTGGAACAAAAGTCTTTGTGTTTTGGCCAAAGTATACTTAAGCTATATTTAGAAGGAAATGTGTGTGTATTTCTCTTTTATTAAAACACTGCATAGGGACCCTTCCTTAGCCAAACATCCCTGTTTTGTTTATTTTAGAAATACTACAAAATTTATTTGCATTACTTTAACATATGCAATACATTTTGGGAAATCTTGAAAAGACGGGAAAGGCTTATTAAGGGAGAGGCAGGCAACCACCGTGGTTTTGTTTTGTTTGAATGTACCCAGTATATGAGGCTTTGGGGGGGGGGGGGGATGCAAATCCTGGAAGTCATTCCAAACAGTTGGAAACTCTTCCTCTTAAAGTAAATCCAAGGGCTCAAAAAATAAATATTCAAGAGCATTAATTTGTTTCTAGATGTGTGCGTGCAAGTAAAACAGCAGTCATAATGTGGAAATTTCAGTCACATTTTGCAACTAATTGGAAGCAGATTAGAATTCTGCCTCAGGGGAACGTTGTCAAACTAGAAGCTGGAGCAAATGAAGAAAGAGGTGAAGGCGTTGTGAAGAGCTGACAGATTTACAGCGCTCAGGGCCATAAACGGGTTCCCGGCGGGAAGAAGGGCGCGTCCCCGGCTGCACGCCCCCGCCGCCCCGTCGGGAGCGCGCAGCCCCGGGCCTGAGGAGGCGGCGGCTGCGCCCCAAGGAGCCCAGGGCACTCCATCTGCTCCCAAAGAGAACAATCAACCGACCTGCGGAAGAACCCAGTGCGACTGATAAGACGGATAACCGACACACTGATCAGCTGGAGGATGCAAAAGTCCAAGGGGGAGAGAAGGCTTCTTTATTTTAAGAATGGGGGAAGGGGAGAGCAAAAGAAAGCAGATTGTGGAGGATAATACAGCAATGGAGTAATGTTTGGAAACAGCTGCTCGCTTTCGACTTCAGTGTCTGGCATCTGCTGCGGCATCATGGGAAAGGCTGGTGAAAGATTTGGGCAAGGAATGTAAATGGAGACAATTGGCCAAATGGAGTTGGATGCGGAGAGGCTCAATTGCTCTGTTTTAACATCATGTTGTTCCCTTTGGAGAGCAGAAACAAACAATACTACTTAACTCAAATTACACCTTCAGAGAAGTTTAAAGATTTGGGAATACGAATCGCTTTTCAATTACTTAAGATGTCAAACGATACAAGGGGATAAGATAGAGTCTAGTTGCAGCCTCCACTTCTCAAAGCGTTCAGCTCATCTTCCACCTATCTTCACGGAAAAGCTAAATGGAAGTAGTTTCCTCTGTGTTTCACTTACTTTGAAGAAAAAAAAAAAAAACATGTTTAATCACCACTGCTTACTTCTTAACTGGCTCAAGGGATAGTTTCTATTTGTTGTGCCTATTTTCCCCTTCGCTGCAAAGATTCAGTTCTAATTTCATTTCCATCACAAAAGAATTGGCAAAGAACTAAAGCACAGGAACACATAACTGAAGTGCTGCTGTGCTAGTCATAAGCCTATAATAAAGCACAGATTTGATAGTATTATCCATGTACTGTGGTGAACCACACACAAATAAACAGTTTTCCATGAAGAATGAAAACCCAAGGCTTCAACCCTTCCAATTCAAACATTTTTGTTGTTTTTAAAATGAGCCATCCATAAAATCAGCCAAGGAAGTGACAGGAAATCCAGAAGTAATCTGGTCTGGCTATGCACACTTCGGGAAAAAAAGTTAGAAGGTGCCAGCCGAGCTCAGTGGCTCACACCCATAATCCCAGGACTTTGGGAGGCCGAGGCGAGCGGATCACGAGGTCAGGAGATCGAGACCATCCTGGCTAACATGGTGAAACCCCATTTCTTCTAAAGATACAAAAAATTAGCCGGCGTGGTGGCACGCACCTGTAGTCCCAGCTACTCGGGAGGCTGAGGCAGGAGAATCCCTTGAACCCAGGAGGTGGAGGTTGCAGTGAGGCGAGAATGTGCCACTGCACTCCAGCCTGGGTGACAGAGCAAGACTCCCTCTGTCTCAAAAAAGAAAAAAGTTAGAAGATGCTTTCCAACTCATCCTGATGATGTTTGAGGTGAAGAATGGATAAAACTGTAAAATTTAGGCACAAAAACAAAAGGTACTTTTATGCCAACTAAATTCAAACACATGATAAGTGTAGTTAAAAGATAAAAAAAGGTACATTTTCTCCAGCATGGGGAACACTTTCTAACCTAACTAGGAACAACTTAGACACAACCTTTGAACCTTCAGTGACGAATGCAAAGGACAAAAAAGTGTACCAAAAGCAGCCAGAGGGCCAAATGTGCTTTCCTAGGAAACTAAACCATGAGTTTTCTTTAATCAAAAGGACAAACAGTGACTTCCAGGAGTTTATGAAAGTATGACCAATTGGAACTTTGTCGTCTGTTGCTAATTGAGGCAAATAAAAGAGTCCACTTCTTAAAACATACTACAAACACTTTTTTAAAAATTCTGTGCCACATGACAAAAACCAGAATCGAGTTGACTGGTAGAAGATCAGTGCAACCGAAGACCACGCTATTATTTCAAACTGTCAGGGGAAGGCAGTAAAATTGCTACCAGGTCTCCTTAAGTTACCCTTCAATAAAAAGAAGCCATCAGGGAAATAAGAGGAAAAGAAAACACATCAAAACCTTAAAAGTCCCTTTAAGTAAAATTATACGTCTGTGGCACCATGCCATCTGCTCTCTGGTTAACATAATAAGCCAATCCCACAACCTAAATATCTGTTTTCTGAAATCATTATGTACAACACAAAATATAATCAATATATTTTTACTTGCTTTTTAAACTGTAAAAGCTGCATTCATATGGCATTATTGGAATATGCCTAAATGTCCCTGTAGGCACATTTTTCTTAAGGTGCTAGCTGACAATGAGGATTCCCAGGAGGCAGAAAGATCAGTGGTTGGGCTGGAACAGTCACAGTGAATAATAATCAAACTAGGTCGGGGGTAGAGATAAGAGAGAAGAGAAAGTGGCTTTGAACAACCCACGGAAGTATTAGTTCATCATTTCAAACCCATTTGTTCTAAGTGAAACACCCTTTCCTTTGAGTTATCTATTACAATTCTAATATATACCTTTTAGTTTTCATTTAGTTTCACTAGGGGAAAAAGCCTTCTGAATATCAGATGTGATCCCTGTGGTTCCAGGCCCACTGACGCATCAAAATATAAGTATTTGCTTTGTGATCATTTCCGTTCTTAAGGCAAAACCCATCATTTTGTACTACATTCCCAAAGGTATTGCTAAGCAAAATTTAGCAAATATGCAAAAATCAGCTTTAGGAGCAAAGTGCTAAGTCTCACCCTCTTGCATATCCTTTGACCTCTCAAAATAACATTACAAACAGCCCAACTGCTGGGTCAATCAACTATGAATAGTTTAACAACCTTTCATTCAGTTGCAAAGGTTTTGTTCCCATTGCCAAAACCCTGAGCTGAAATTAAAAAGAATTTGCGACAGGGAGCAAGTAGTCCCTAGTGAAACTGCAGTTGGGAGAGACAATTAGACACAGAGGGAGAGGTCCATATACACTGCAGCAGAGTGGAACATAAAACCACCAGTGAAGATTTTTTAAAGAATAAAGCTCATACTAACCAAATACTCCCAATGCAACATCTGTATATGTGATTACAACATTTATATACACACACACCTATGAAATATCAGTTACAGGGCACCAATATCATACACATATTACTTACTCTCTAATGACAACCTAAGTCATTACTGAGGCAGGCAGCTCACCTGTTCTCCATCCCTTTAATCTTCAATGACTACATGAGGAGGGTATTATGATCATTTATCGACAACAGTCCTAATGAAGAAGGTTTGTTTTCCCTAAGATTCTGCTAACAAGGATAGCCCAGTATTTCTTCAGTTCTGACTTGCACATTACACAAGAACATAATACAAATAATTTAGGAATAAACTGTTTAGTATTCAAGCAAAACCCTTGATGTTCAGATTGCTGGCAAGTTCAGAGTGCTGGCAATCAAAACTATGTGTACTGCAGTAATTACTATGAAAAACTTCCAGTGCTTAATATTAAAGAATAGAATAACATGATCCTTTCACCTCTTCTACACCTCTAGAGTGTGTTCAACATGGCAATTATCTTTGTTCAAGAAGCAGAGAGTTTAAACTGCACTGAAACTCAATTATGCCCATGACTTTTGAAAACATCCACTCCAAAAGTCAGGTTTCATCGCATTCCAATCACTGCACAAAATCTTACAAAACGGATTTTATCCCCCTCCCACAAGACATCTTCAAACAGAAAAATGACTTCTTTTCTGCTCCGTACCCATTTTTTCACTTTATTAAAGTAGAGGGATGGCTGAGCAGTGCTGAAAGACAAAGAAGAATCTGAACTGATAGAAACAGTTCAATGTGCAGCTCTCCCACACGTCATTACCCAGGCAGCCTAGAACTGCCACCACGTTAAAAAACCAGATCACACACTTGTTAACAAAAAACACATTACTTTACTACTTTTAAGAATGCAAAGGAACTAGGAGTAGTAGATTTATGATTTAAGTGCTTGTGGCTAAAATAGCTTTCCAATTATCAAGGGCCTCTTAGGAAGAGCAAGAATGCATTATGTGTTAATGACCACAACCAGGGGTCCCTTTCTCGACTCCTTTGTCAGAACCCAAGCAGATCCTCCCTGCAGCTTCACCATTAACATGTCTGTTTCCTGTCAGTCCACTCAGAGATAATGTCATTTATCTCAGGGAGGCACAAGCCCAGTCATTAGCTTCAATAAAAGACCTCAAACAGAGGCCGGATAATGTTTTACCCAGGGCTCTAACTAAACTCAGAAGCAAGATTCTTAGTGTCTAAAAGTCAAAGACTCAAAAGTTACCCTTAAAAGGATATTTTCCTCATTATCAACAATCCTAGATTACAGCTCTGAACAAGAACAAGGTCTCTATGTATAGTAAACACCAGCCCACAGCAATATCTCACACAATTAGATTAACTGATAAACGCTGACCAGAATTAGCGTGAGAGCCTTTTCCCCTCCTTGCCTCCAGGGGGAAAATTGACAGAATAATTCAGGTACTGACTAAATAGTCAGATCTTTCGAAAAGCTGACCGCTCATTGTGATTGCCTGCAGGAACTGTACAACCATTATAAAGTGTTCAATGGCCGGGCTTCTGGAAATCTTTTAAATGAAAGTGGAACTGGTTAAAATAAATGTGGGAACATGTGTTTTCACAGTGTTGCTCATATTACTGCAATTTCAAGTTTCTATGAAGTACCAGGTGAACTTTTTTAAATTAAAAAAAAATACACGCACACACACAGACATCATCGAAATTGGAGCAAATCTCAGCCATTCAATCCCTCTTTTTCATGCTGAAAACGAAGAACAGATGGTACTTTCCATGTTATTTGAATCTGGTTATTGAACACCTCTGTGGTTAGGGAGATTTCTGCTTAGCACTTTCGGCATACATTTCATTTACTAACTATAAAATGCTGCTTAGGAAAAATAAGTCTTTATAACAGTCTAATTAAAACCATCTTGCAGCCAAGCAATTTCACTTGTAGAGCATTCTTAACCTCTTGACATTTGGACTATCAATCCCTCCCCCGACTTTTTTTTTTTTTTTTTTTTTTTTTTTTTGAGATGGAGTCTCACTCTGTCACCCACGAGTAGAGTGCGGTGGCCTGTGTTCTTGGCTCACTGCAACCTCCACATCCCTGGTTGCAAGCAATTCCCCTGCCTCAGCCTCCCAAGTAGCTGGGATTACAGGTGCACACCACCATGCCTGGCTAATTTTCTTGTATTTTTAGTAGAGACAGGGTTTCACATGTTGGCCAGACTGGTCTCAAACTCCTTACCTTAGGCAATCCACCCGCCTCAGTCTCCCAAAGTGCTGAGATTACAGGCAGGAGCCACCGCACCTGCTCCCCTGCCCCCACTGTTTTTAACAGACTATTTACAAAGTTATTAAAAGTTGCAAAACACTATTTATCTCCTACAGAACAATCTTGATGAGTTATGTGTATTCCTTCTCTCTCCAGCAAAGTTAATAGGTTTCACATACTAAAGTCAGAATTTAGTGATAGGTCTATCATACAAATACCTAAATTCCATGGGTTCTTAGGGAAAGGGCAGCCCCCCTCCCTACCTCAGAAAACCCTGTCAATCTACAGAAAAGTAAGGAGTTGGATCAACGCTGATTGGAAGCCACCCTTAGTTACCAAAGTTTTTAACAGCTAAATCTCTTATGTAGCTTTCAGAACAGTTTGCTGTCTGACAATGGACTTTGTTCTTTAATTATAGCAAGTGACCTTTCTGCCCTTTTATTTCACAGTAGATACACTATACTCTCTAAGTAGAATTCATATAGGACACTATATTTGAAAAAAAAAGATATCATCCACCAAACTCATTAATCAAAATATGTTCTTGAATTGCTCACACTCACTTAGAAAACGTGCCAGAATTGCCTGGTGAAGTATAAAAAGGCCTCTACAAAAGAATAAAATAAAATGAATGATATCCTTTATGAACAGGTCCATTTGTAGACACCACCTTTATGACCAGGGCCATCTTAATGAAAGCAATATGATATTACAGAAATAATTTTCTTCTCTGAATAGGTATTGAGACACAACTATATGACCTCCTGTGCCTTTCACTTCTGTTTAAGTATCAGTTGCTTTCAAGATTTTTGAGTTTTTGTATATATTTTTGAATTTTCCAGAAATCAAATAAACCCATCAACTCTATATAAACTATTTAGTTAGCCCAGCTGAATGCCTCCCTATCTAATAAGTCAAAACTGTAAGATGGCTAAGGAGGATACATAAAGAAGAGTTTCAATACAATGCCATTATACTTCACAAGAAAGGAGGGGAGGGTAGAGAGGCAGGTTTTAACAACCAAAAGCCAGCCCGTCAAATCTACTTATTCAGACATGTCACCGGTGGCTTAACCACAAAATGGGCTATAGAAATGGAGCTCAAACGTCTTAGAATTATGGCATGTTTTGATTTTGTTCACGTATTAAGGGAGTGGCGACTTTTACAACATACTTGTGGTTTCCACATAAAGGAGTAGAACAGTCATTGATTTAATTAGGTTTCATAAGGTCCAATTTATCATGTTTTACATGACTTTGTGTAGTGAAGAAACAGAATAAACAGACCAAAAATAGACATTTAAGCATGCTGTGAAAATTAACCAGTGACAGCAAGTCTTATGAATCTCCTGTGAACCTTCCAACCAGAAAAAAAAATGCACACACACATACACTCCCCTTTGGTTTTCACATGTGGCCCCTCATGAGCCACGTATGATTGCTGAAAATTAATAATCTTCATTCTCAAGGCACTTATTCTTCACAAACCCAGATAATCAAGCAAGGCTGAAGGAAATTAAAACATTGTATAAAATGTCAAAAAAACCTCAGGGTTGATATAATATTCCAGGTGAAGCTTCTTGTCCTACTAAATCTTTACTTCCTAAAAAGTTATCCTCATATCAGTAGGAAGTATTTTCCAAATTGATGCCTAATTTGACGCAACCACTAGTTAGTGGAATTAGAGTTACTTTCCTGGGTGGCATTCATGCAAGGGAGTGCCATTTCTGTGTGCCAAGGATGAAAGCTTTTTTTTTTTTTTTTTTTGAGATGGAGTTTCTCTCTGTCACCCAGGCTGGAGTGCGGTGGTGCAATGTGGAGTTGCTGTAACCTCCGCCTCCCGAGTTCAAGCGATTCTCCAGCCTCAGCCTCCCGAGTAGCTGGGATTATAGGCGACTGCCACCACACCCAGCTAATTTTTGTATTTTTTAGTAGAGACGAAGTATAACCATGTTGGCCAGGCTGGTCTTGAACTCCTGACCTCAGGTGATCTGTCCATCTCAGCCTTCCAAAGTGCTGGGATTACAGGCATGAGCGACCCTGCCAGGCCCCGAAAGCATTCTTAAGGGAAGTTGTTCTCAGGGTGAAGTGGGGGTGGGGAGGAAAGCCTTAAGGAATAAGATTTGAGATCGTGAGCCAACGCCCCTGGACAGAGAATGGCCAATACTGCAGGACCCAAGCCCCTGGATCCAAGCCTCTGAGGGGCTCCTGTGCCAACTCCAGTGGCTAAGATTGGTGGCACAGCTTCCTCTAGTATAGGACCAGAAGCGAATCTAAATTGCAATGTGCTTTCTCCCCTCCCCCATTCCAGATCCACTCTAACTTGTTTGCTCTTCATTTATGTAATTCATATTTATCACATTTATGCTGCTCTAACTGAAGATGAGTTGCATGTATATGAATAATTTAATTCTTCCATTCTTCATCCAGTTTCCTCTGTGACTGGAAAGTGAAAAGAACACAAAAAACTGGAGAAACGACACCACGCTCTAATCTCAGTTGCCATGACAGCAGCCTTTGAGATACTGAAATGTTCCGATTGCCAGCTAAACAAAATTGTTGAATGTGAACATTTGGCTGGAAGATTAAAAGGCTAAGGGGAATGCAAAAGGGCAGTACCTCCCACATTCCAAGCAGCCAGTGAATCCAATCAAATGGCTCTGACTCCTTAACCACAGCCATTGTGAGCACTGGATTAGGGCAATTCATCTAGATAGTTAAAGCAGATTAGAACTGCAATTTGAAGACTATTGGCAACAAAAGTAAATGCCCTACTGTACTAAGTAATGAGAAGATTTCAGAATGCCTTTTAGCAGAAATAATGGGAAACTACACGTTTAAACATAAGAATCAAAACCTGGAATTTTAAAAAATTCATTTAGACTCATCAGTGTACAAATTCCGCCTGCCCAAGAGGGCATGAATTTATAAGTGTTCGGAAGCTTTTTGCAAACTTGGCATTATCTACATGTCAACGTCTCTCTCACAACTTTTAAAAATCAGAACTTTACTCTTACACTCCAACTTAAATCCTGAACACAAAAACAAGAATATAAAGGTTTCAGTAGCAGTGAACAATTTTACATTGAAATAATTCTCCAAAGACATATTATCACCACTTACAATCCCAATCGCCAACTATAGCCAAAAAAAAAAAAATTATTTAATAAGCATGTTCCCAAACAACCATGCCACAACCCACACGACAGAAATCTTCTACAAGGCACAACTTGTAGAATTAATCTGAAGGTTAATTTCACAGAAATATCACACACACCCCTAACTCCTTCCCAACCTGCCTGGTGAACAGAGCACCTTTTTTCCCCAAACATTAGTCAATGTGGTCTATGACTAAGCGGCACCACCCGCGGTGGGGGGTGGGGGCGGGCACTTCTTCCAAGGCAGCGTATAACTACAGACTTATACAAAGATGGGAGGAAGGGTCCAAACGGCCTAAATCAACTATCCACAACCGTTCAAACGCAACACATCATTCTAGTACTCCGGTTCACTCAACCGTCTACATCCCCTTTGGCTATGCTTGCACATTTCATGAGCATCAGTCCAGCAACTCCGTTTTATTCTTCTTAGCAGCTCCCCAGTCAAGCTAGGTATCCAAGTGATAACACTCTTAAATCTCTAGCTAAGAACTGGGTGAGGGAACGAGGGTAGAGTGCTAACAGCCAGCAAAACCATCCAGTTTTTGTGCAGTTATGAAACCAATGACCCAACGCTTCAAGCTTGGGGTCTAATTCAGGACCAAGAACAAGAAGAGTGCCCTTTCACAATACTATTTTGGAGACAGTAACAAAAAAAAAAAAAAAAAAGGATGAGGGTAGAATGTAAATTAGAATCCTCGACATTCCTCTGGGGGAGGAAACTTGAACCTTGCACCTAAGAACACATTACCAGCAATACTAGGATGAATAAATTAAAATAGAAAAATGTTCCCCTTAAGGAAGAAACCAGGACAAGAGTCAAGCGAGTACATGGGCAGGTTTTCTATTAAAAGCACACGGCAACCTGCTGACTAGTGAGGAACCAATCTACAGGGAAAAAGGTACTTAGAACACTCAGGCCCTCCCACCTGGGAACCCAACACTAGCATCACAAGCAGTAGCAGCAGCAGCAAGGACAGCAGAAGCAAGAGCCAAACACTGTACCCAAGTAAGCTCCCCCATAGCAAATTTTAATATAAAAGATGCATACCACAGAAATCTCACCAAGAACCAGAAAGCATAAAGAAGTGTAAAGCACACAGAGGCACACCCCCACACACCCACACAAATGCACACAGAGGAGAGTAGGACATCTAGGAAGGCGACTTTATCCTACCTTCTCAGTTTTCAGTTTCTTGATTCGCCTGTGGCTCTCCTCCTCCTCCTCTTCCTTCTTTACCAACATAGCGTTTCCCATGAGCCCTGAATCCGGGGCACTTTTGCTAACTTCCCCTGCAGCGGCGACGCTGCCACTCCCAGTGCCCCCGCAGTGGAAGGGGCTCGCGCCACCTCCATTGCTCTTGGCCCCAAAGCCATAGAGGTGCCCCCCAGAAGGGGCCTGGCCGCCACTGCCATTCTGGTGGCCCTGAAGCAGGTCGTGCTTGTCCTTCCTGGATTTCCCTGCATCCTTATCCCGCTTGGCGCCTCGGCTGCTCTGGCTTTTACCTGGCTTCTCCTCTTTGCTTTTCCCACAGGAGCCTGCCCCCGCGGTGGCGGCAGAGGTGCTGGTGCTGGTACTATTGCTGTTTGAGTTGCCGCTGCCGCCGCTGTTCACACTTTGACCCAGCGCTGAATTCATGCCAGTTGCCTCTCCAGGGCGCCCTTGGACTTCCTGCCTCTTGCCAGTGCTGCTAATCTCGGGAATCCCATACAAGGCAGCAGAAGGCAGAGATTTATTAGCATCCTTAGAAGTTTTACTCCTTTTCACTTTTGATTTGCTGGTCTCTTTGTGTGAATTCCCCTGGGGAGCAGAGGCCTGAACAGAAGCAAATTTTAGGCCATCAGCTAAGGCTGCGGTAGCACCAGCCCCACTGGAGGCCGGACCTCCACAATCCTTGGAGTTGCTGCTGCTAGTGGTGTTGGTGGAATTATTCATCTCAAATTTCTGTCTGTCCTTCTCCAAATCAGCGTCCAAATCAATTATTAAATTTCCAACCCCGATTTCCCAATCATCGCCACTGTCATAAGTATCAACTGTATTTGGATCCACACCTTTTCCTGCAGTAGAAATGTTCACTGACATCCTGAAGATGAGCTCTCTAGAATAAAAATCCGATGAACTTTCCTTTGGAGATGAGGGGACATTCGTTTATCTCCGCTGGGCTTTCTCTCAAAGAAAAAAAAAATCTTCTAATCTTCCTCTTCTTTTTCCTGCCCCACGAATGTGTCCAGGGATTTTACACCCTCAGTCCAGGTCCACCTTTTCCTGTGAAGGGGGGAAAAGTCGAATATTTCTTGTCTGGGTGTTACCAGAATAAAAAACGATTAGTATTGGGGAGTCAGTAAGGGGGACAGGGAAGGATGGAGAGTAAGGTGGCTCATGTATTGTCTCCATAGTCCAATATCAGGTTTAAAGGAAAATAACCAAACCCGAAAAATAAACCCATGACAGTAAGCATCTTACAGTAGCTAAAAGGAAAATCCCTTTATCAACAACACAAGGATAATCACCTTTTTAAAAGCATTAAATTATCTTAAGGATCTGATTCCAGTCCGGAAAGGTTTTTGTGTTCCTTTTTAAAGTTTAGGATTTCTGTCTGGCACATGTGATATCTCAACCCCAGAAACACAGCCTGAACACTCAGACAAGAAGGAAGAACACAGCTTTAAACATCCCTAAACATGTCCTAGATCGTGCAATTTAAAAGACCAGACCCTGGAAGTTCTGAGGCTAGTTTTCAGAATAGAATGTTGCTAAATTTTCCTTATTTCTAATTTTAGGTTTCAGTACTTCTTTTTACAAATTGTCTGGGCAATCTGGTTTTTGTTCCTAGTAAGGAACAGAAAACACAACCAATAACTCCCCCCTCGACACACACACAAGCCTCCCTCCTATCCTCTCTTCCCCAACAGCTTACATAATTTTTTTTTTTTTGAATTATACATATAGGTCTTTAAGAGCATTTCTCTCTA
Organism: Sapajus apella; assembly: GCF_009761245.1. Lineage (NCBI taxonomy): Eukaryota > Metazoa > Chordata > Mammalia > Primates > Cebidae > Sapajus > Sapajus apella. The sequence goes on along the minus strand of NW_022436941.1, from coordinate 15,823,465 downwards.
GAAAAGACAGTGTTATATAAAAAGTTAAATATCTGCCTTTTGAGAAAAAAATACATTTAAACAATTCTACCGTATTCCTAGGTCACAGAATTGCTCACTCTGTTAAATATGGTGCTACTGACTGTACGGAAAACTGATTAAGACATACACTTTAAGTGATCTGCGCCAAGGTGGCCTCAATGACCGCAAATGAGTGTGTGTTTGACAAAGAGCAGTTAAAACGGTTTTTAAAGGGATCAGCCCCTTTTTAACAGTTGATTGTCAAGAAAAAAATAAATAAATATACATACACACACACATACACACACACAGACATTGCTTACCTTTTAATCCTTTATCATTTTTTAATTAGGCCAGCAAATCAAAATGCCTTTCCCACTCCACTCGGCAAACAAGCCTGTGCCTCATTTTACTTAAACACCAAATGATCAAGAAGGAAGAAACCAAATAACACATCTCAGCCAGAATAATCACTCGATAACATTATTCCACCTCCCCACCCCCCTTTTGGCAAACGGATCAGTCCTTTTCTCCTTAAAAAAAAAATGTGTCACTGTACAGCTGGAAGATAATGTTTCACATTCACAACAGAAGCACCAAAGGTTTTTTTTTTCCTCTTAACAAGCATCGAGAATAATAGTTTTTTTAAAAAACAGAGAGTTTAGAGAAAAAAGTTTTCCCAACTTCTCATTCCGCCTTCAGTTCCAGACTTCAGAGTCACCGTGATCAGTAATGATCCCATGTAGCAAACCTACAGGCGTCCGCTAGTAACAAGACAGAATGTGCTAACATCGGGATAAATTAGTGAAAGGGAAGAAAGAATAAGAAGAAAGGACTGAAAATCTGGGCTGGATTCCGCCTGTTAGTCGGGAAGTGGCATTTTTCCGCCCGTCCTGACAGATTTGATTTCTTGAACTAACTTAAGAGAAAAGGAGGGGGGAGTAGAGGGAGGAGGAGGAGGAAGAAAGGGTGGGATGAGAAGCTGGGCCAGAGGAGAAAAAGAAAGGTGTGGAGGAGGAGGGAGCAGATGATTCAGTGAGCTGATAAACCAGTTATAACAGCATTCGCTCGGGGCGGGGGGCGGCGGTGTGGGGAAAATAACGGCGTTTAAAATGGGCTCAGTCTTCGAAACCTAAAGGATGTGATGTTTTCCTGTCTTATGTTGTTTTAAGAAAAAGGAACTGAGTTCCTAGTCTAGTTCCCGAGCGGGGTGGAATCCTCTGTCGCTCAGGTCAATCAGTCATGTGGTAATTCGATAATTAGAGTCAAAAAAAGGTTTTTGTTTTTTTTTTTAAAGGCGACCTTTTTCAGGAGTTTTTCCCTCTTATAGTCGCAGCCAACGGTGTGTCTCCCTTTTATTTATTTTTTCTTTCCTCCTCCTCCTCCTCTCGCCCACCCCCTCCTGTGTTTAGTCAGATGGCCCTGGAGCTTGGCTTAGTATTTTTAATTAGCTGGCGTTTGGAAGCTAAAAGCAGTAATGAATTGTTGATGGATTGGAAGTAGAGAGTCGCTTTGCTGGAAATGTCGGGGCCGGGAGAGGGGGATGGGCGAGTTAGTAAGAACCAACCATCTAAAAGGAGCGATTTTGTTACAGTGCAAGCCTTTCACATCACGTGAGGATCAAGGGCTCAATTGGTTGTCGTGAGAACAAAAATGGTGACAAGCGTATCAAGAAAATACTGATCTGGTCTTTAAAAAAAAAAGCTGAAGGTCTCTCCCCTCCCCCTGCACACACTCCCCCACTCCTCCCCGCGCCGCGCACCCCGCAGTGAGCGAAGCTACAAGTTATGAATGTGAAACATTTCTCGGAGATGTAGGATCTCCGAAGTTCGGAAGGAGTGAAATGTAATGAGCACAAGAGCGAAGCAGATGTTTTAAAGAAACACTTTATAAACCTTTCCTCAACTTATCTCCAATTTGTCGGTTTTCCCAAGGGGCCAGGGACGGGGACGCCTGGGGGAGGGAGAAAGGTACCTCCTAGCTACTTGGAGTTTAGGGACCCCCACTACATGTATTAAACAAAGAAAAACCTTTTGCTTGCTCCCCAGCCTGGTCCTGTCATAAACACACCATTGTTACTATTTGTGGGTTTGTTTGGGTTGGGTGGAGCTTTTATTTTTTTCTCTTAATGGTATTTTTGTTGCTTGCTTTTTTTAAGGGGATGGCGAATGGTAATTATCACCATTACATGTAATGAGTGACTATTCCCTTGTTTAATATTAAATTATCGGGCACTGGGATCTGACAGGAGACAGAAATCGGCTTGTTCTGCCCTTGCCCCCATTTTCCTGGATCGGTTGGAGCGGGGGTGGTCTGCCGAGCGAGGACAGGAGAGGGAGGGAGTAAGGTGAGCTAGAGAACTGACATTGCAGACCAGGATATGTAACTGTGTCACTTTTATTCTCCTTTGGGTTAGAGCCCAAAAGCTAATTTACTCCAAGTTACCCCGAGTGCCGAGTCAAGCTTAATTTGTGTGAACTTACAAATGCTTCACCCTCTACTGAACAAAATTCACCCTCTTGGGTTGTTGTTCTAAATGCAAAAGCCAAACCCTGTAACTAGTTCCTCATTTCTATGCATAAAACTCTCACATTCCCCTGCATGAAGTCCCCGCTAAGTGCTATATAGAGACACACCACGCAACCGTACTTACGGTCTGTATTGGATCGAGTTGACCTTTTCCTTCTAACTGCATTGAATGTGTTTGGTTGCAGCCGCTTTATTTTGGAAATTATAATCTCTTCAACAAATTTATTATTAAAGAAGATGGACCATCAAATGTCACAGACCGTCCTGTGTATTTTTTATAAAAGCAAAAATTAAAATTTAAAAAAGCAAAACAAAAATCCCCCTGGTGCATACACACAACAAGCTTGTTCTGCAACACTGAAATCAGGACTGAAACACAACACACACACAGGGGGAGTGGAGCAAAAGAAGCTCTCAGCCTCTATACCTGAAAGGGACTTCTCTTTGTTCCCAATGCCCTTTCGCATCGGGCCAATCAGAGAGCAGCTTTTATGAAACTCGGCTCTCTCATTGGCTAGCTGCTTTCTCTTGGCTACTGTAGGGGGTTGAGATATACACACGTATAAAACACACACTGAGAGCGGGTGGGGGTGCGGTGGGGGGTGGTTGTGGAGACAAAGCGTTTTATTTTCCAACCAGATTGGGGTTGAGGAACCTCCCGCAGTAAGAAGGAAAAAAAAAATGGTGCGCCTCTTTCAATTACTACATCATTCACATAAAACACTTATTTATTAAAACAAATCTCAAACAGGCTGCGAGGAGAGGATGTCGGTAAATACAAGTTTGATTGTGTTATCTTGGGGGAAATAATGTATGTGATCGCTCAGTGGCAGAGGGAAGCCAAATGAGCCACCAGCGCGTAGCGAGGAGAAAAGGGAGGCTGGCTGTGTGGAAATGACTGCGATCATTTTGCTGGCTTCCCTTCCTTGTTCCAAGAACTCCGCAGCCCAACTCCCAAGACTGATTTTCTGTATTGCAGCTTCTGGCTTTCAACCCTCCCCCCACCACTTTGCCCTTCCTGCAATTTTTTTTTTTTTTTTCTTCCCTGTGTCTCTCTTTTTACTCGCTGATTAAATAAGAAAAATCGATCTGCGGGTAAAGGCGATGGTGGGGAAACAAGTAACCCTTTTGTTTCCAGGGCTCTGGTCTACAGGCAGTGAAGTGTGAAAGCAGGCGACCATTTAACCAACACTACGTGAATGGTTCTTCCCTGAAATTAGTAACAAATCTTTTCCACCTGGTGTTATGTGGCTCCAAAAAGGAAAAAAATAATATTTAAATAAGGCCCCAGCCTACCGTTGTAACACCTCGGGCCGGCCTCATCTTTTAAAAAATCGACTTGTGAGAAATAAGTGTACTAGGAAGATTAACCTTAAATAGTCCCAGTACACATATTTAAACCGTGGGATGGTCAGAATTCCTCTTCCCCCAAATTTTCTGGTGGGGAAGATGGTGTCATAAATCCTCTGAATGCTACATCTACAATCCACAAACACAGAAATATTTTAGAATTTATTATAGGACAAATGTCAGCAACCAAGTATTTGAGACTCGGGTCATAGGATTAGAGAGGTTAATATGAAATAACAAGTTTAACATTTTAGTGTAACAGTAACATATTTAAGCTAATGTATTTACATATATTAAGCCTTTAGAGTGCATTTAATTTTTAATTTTTTATTGTTACCTTCCTTTATTTTTAGGAGCTAAACTGTGGACATCTTAAAGTCAAAGGGTACTGTGAATCACAAGCATCGTGATCTCAAATTGTAAAGAGCCAGTACTACTAGGATTGTAATTTCCACATGACAATTGCAATTTAAGATTGTGTCTTAACTGAGTCATATGGACACATAAAGTGAATGAGTGCTAGCAGAAGACAGCTTCTGATGTAAATATTCAGTGATGACTTCGTGGATCAATAAAAATATTTATGTCACATGTTTTAAATAATGGCTATTGACTTATGTTTGAGCTTTCAGTATATTTAGTCCGTAAAAAAATTGCCAATTAGCTGTTTCACTACCATAAATGAACTAGATTTGAGGCTGCAAATAGTAATAAACAGCAGTTTCCACCCTTTATTGGGATATATAAACCAGAGGAATGCAATCTGTAATAGTCCTTAGCTCTCCCTAAGTCAATTTGTATTCAAATCAAAGCTGCACTTTAACAAATAAAATGGGGCAAATTAGGCATCTGAAATCTACCTATCCCCCATTTTAGCTTTGAGATTTGTTTTATATTTTTGGATATAGAGATTTTACATTTGTGCATGCCCCATTGATAACAATACAGCACCATACTGTGATTTTTAACTTTTCTTCTTTTAAAAGAGTGATTTCTCAAGGGATCAGATCACTCTTGGGCACTTCCTGTGTCTCTGGTGTGTCATCTGCATCTCAGTCTTTGGAAGCCCATCCCTACCCTGTATGTTATATTAGTTTGGAAAAATCAATAGTTAGCTCTTAAAAGAACGGGACATTTAAAAAATGAGACCTAGTGAAGATGGAAGAGATTGGAGTTTCTCCAATACAAAACAAATTACAGCGTCTGCAGCACAGATGAAGCCTAACTAAAACCAAAGTTTAGGGTTCCTAATAATCAAATAATCTAATCTAACCCTGGCTGCAACACTTAAACTCAAACCTTAAACCTTTCTGAGAAACCCTCCTGGCCGAGATAAAGGCTTAGGCCCAACTCGACCACAAGGTTAACCCAAACCATTTTGATAAATTGGAGCATTTCCTTCCATTCCACCTCCACACTCCCTTTACACCCCACCCCCACCTCCTTCCTCCCAGGTTCTTCCAGGAGACTTTTGAATAAACCAGTGTTGTCAGACTGGCTTTTCTTGTGTTTGTTTTGTTTTGTTTGACAAAGGGACCAATCAAGAGGCATCAGAGGACCATCAGCTAACTGAAGACTGAAACTAAGACAATTAACTACCAGCTTTGAAAATCAGAGCTACTCCTCTCGCAAAATGGACACGTTTTCTGTATTTATAGAGACAAAAATATTATCTCAATCTCTCTTCAAGGTAACTAGGAACCCGTTTGTCTCCTTTCTAATATCCACATGCATATACTTCATCATACCAATACACTACCTTATAATATACGCACTTTGTAATTTTACATTTTAGTGTCTACTCAGAGTGGTGGTAGAAGAGAGGAGATGACTGGAAATGAGTATTTACAACAGAGGGGTGGAAAGAGCATGAGGACTGTGTAAAAGGGGCACTTTAAAAGTATCATCCAGCTCTTTGGGAGGCAGAGGCAAGGATTATCTGAGGTCGGGAGTTTGAGAACAGCCTGACCAACATGAAGAAACCCAGTCTCTACTAAAACACAAAATTAGCGGGGCTTGGTGGCACATGCCTGTAATCCCAGCTACTTGGAAGACTGAGGCAAGAGAATCGCTTGAACCCAGGAGGTGGAGGCGGAGGTTGTGGTGAGCCAAGATCACGCCACAGCGTTCCAGCCTGGGCAACAAGAGTGAAGCTCCAACTCAAAAAAAAAAAAAAAAAAAGTATCATCCCACCTCCAATAACCTCCACTATCCCCTCCTTGGGTCTCAAGATTAACTCTGCCAATACTTACACTGCATCATTGTCAAGGTCATCAAAAGGTCCCTCTCCTCCTTTTTTTTTTTTTTTTTTTTTTTAAAATAGGGTTTCACCATATTGGTCAGGCTGGTCTCGAACTCCTGACCTCAGGTGATCTGCCCACCTCAGCCTCCCAAAGTACTGGGATTACAGGCGTGAGCCACTGCGCCCGGCCCTTTCCTCCTTTTTTAAAGACAGAAGACCTAGACGCTGAGGAGGCCAGGGGCTTCTAGCAGTAATACAGGGAGACATGGTGATCTTTCTTTGGTGCTGTTTCCTCTGATTTAGGGTATATTATTAATGATCAAAGATTATTTCTTGAGCTAGGCCTGGTGACTCATGTCTGTTATCCTAGCACTTTGGGAGGCCGAGGTGGTTGGATCACAAGGTCAAGAGATTGAGACCATCCTGGCCAATATGGTGAAACCCCCTCTCTACTAAAAATACAAAAATTAGCTGGGTGTGGCAGCAGGTGCCTGTAATCCCAGCTACTCAGGAGGCTGAGGCAGGAGAATCGCTTGAACCCGGGAGGTAGGGGTTGCAGTGAGCCAAATAACACCGTTTGCACCACTGCACTCAAACAAACAAACAAACAAAAGTTATCCAGGCATGTTGGTACATGCCTATAGTCCTAGCTACTATGGAGGCTGAGGTGGGAGGATCATTAGAGACAAGGAATTGGAGGCTGCAGTAAGCTATGATCATACCACTGTACTCCAGCCTCAGCAACAGAATAAGAACATGTCTACATGTATATATGTTTCTCCAGTTTTTGTGTATTTGTAAAGGAGTCTATTCCTAGGCCTACCTTTTCTGTATTTATGCCAGCATTGACACTTGAGATCTACTCATGATCAAGGGGAAAAGCAGAAAACAAAGTTGTAAAAAATAAAACCTTCATGAAAATGGGGTTAATTTATAGAAAAAGGAATTTAATTTAGACATGATGACAAACTTACTGGCTATCCAAGAGGATTATGAAGAAAGATTCTTATCTCTCTGGGTTTGCTTCTGAACAGGACTGCCTCAGGGGGGTGGGCAAGTGTCCTGCCCTGGTTTCTTGGGAATGTAGTTGATGACTTATTAAACACCCACACAAACACTAGACGGTTTCGCTTTTTTTCTGTACGGCTAACATCCTGACTTGCTAAAGGTTCACTAGAAAACACACTCTCTACTTTGTCGCATTAGCATGCTAAATCCAATTCAAGTTTCTGGGTAGTACTTTTAACAATATCCATTTCCCAGGCCAGATGTGGTGACTCCTGAATATAATCTCAACACTTTTAGAGGCTGGGGTGAAAAGATGGCTTGAGCCCAGAAGTTCAAGACCAGCTTGGGCAACATAGACCAGCCTGGGCAACATACAGTGACCTTGTCTCTACAAAAAATAAATAAATTAGCTAGGCAAGGTGGTACATGCCTATAAGGCCAGCTACTCAGCAGGCTGAGGTGAGAGGATCACCTGAGCCCAGGAGATCGAGGCTGCCGTGAGATATAATCACACCACTGCACTCCAGCCTGGGCAACAGAGCCAGAACCTGTCTTTAAAAAAAACAAAAACCACCAGGCATGGTGACTCATGCCTGTAATCCCAGCACTTTGGGAGGCCGAGGCAAGTGGATCACTGGAGGTCAGGAGTTTGAGACCAGCCTGGCCAACATGGTGAAACCCTGTCTCTACTAAAAATACAAAAAAATTAACCAGGTGTGGTGGCCAGTGCCTATAATCCCAGCTAGTTGGGAGGCTGAGACAGGAGAATCTCTTCAACCCGGGAGGCAGAGGTTGCAGTGAGCCAAGATCGCACCACTGTCCTCCAGTCTGGGTGACAAGAGTGAAACTCTCAAAAACAAAAACAAAAAAATATCACTTTCTATATAACTGTGCTGAAAAGGAGATAAGCAGCGTTATTTTTGGTCAAACATTTGATGTTTTGCATTATCCTAAAATATCACTGGAACAAGACAAAGCACCGAGAATCTTGTCTACAGGGAAAAGAGGGGCCTCTGCAATCCATAACATTTCAGGTCCTTTTGGGGAACAGGGTCTCAAAGAAGAAAAATACCAACAGTGTTCTCCTGTCATGAAAGACTCTGGGATATTTCCAATATACATTTTGTAAATATGGCTGTTTATACATATTGTATAACTCTGTTATGTAAACCTTTCAAGCTATTTCTATGCCTTATTAATTCACCTCCAGTTTAAATTCCTTAGAGTATAGCAAAAGGACCCTGCATCCAAAGGAGGGAAAATAATGACAGTCTTGACATGTCTTTATAATACAGGTTACCTTAAACAAGTTGGGATGATATAAAGCAAATATTACATGAATTTATTAAATACTACAATGCATTCAATTAGTAAAGCAATATAAAACTGAAGTGTACTTATAAAACCTCTATGTTTATGTAATTCCTCATACATTCTCCAATCCTCCCTCTTAAAATAATCAAAAAGAAAAGGTAAGGCTGGGCGCGGTGGCTCACGCCTGTAATCCCAGTACTTTGGGAGGCCGAGGCGGGTGGATCACGAGGTCAAGAGATCGAGACCATCCTGGTCAACATGGTGAAACCCCGTCTCTACTAAAAATACAAAAAATTAGCTGGGCATGGTGGCGCGTGCCTGTAATCGCAGCTAGTCAGGAGGCTGAGGCAGGAGAAGTGCCTAAACCCAGGAGGCGGAGGTTGCGGTGAGCCGAGATCGCGCCATTGTACTCCAGCCTGGGTAACAAGAGTGAAACTCTGTCTCAAAAAAAAAAAAAAAAAAAGAAAAAAAAAGAAAAGGCAACAAATTGTGTCCTTTTTATGCCCTGCAGCTCTAGAAAATCTAGCAAAATATGGCAAAACAACGTGTTCTTTAAAGGAAAACATTTGTATACCGCTCACATTAAGAGAACTGCCATGTAGGTCAGTGTTAAGTGTCTGAAATTGTGCCTCTGCTTGGCTCAGGCTCCTGTGGTGTGGTGTGTGCTGCTATAGCTGAGCGGGTGCCCAAGGAAGGTCTGGGGATCAGTTAGCAAAGTAAGGCAATTTACATCTCATGTAATAAAAACATTTCTGGAAAAGGATTTTTCTCATATGCCAGTGGAGACTGGCTCCATAAAGAGGATCAAAACACAAGCTACATTTGAAAAAAAAAAAAAAAAAAAAAAAAAAAAAACGACTACTTATTGTAGATTTCTGTTGCTGGTTTTATTACAATATGTATTTTACAGATTTAGGTAATAGCCCTGATTTTTCAAATCGACCTCTGTTTAGACACGTTTCACTTTGGGCTGTTTCTTGTCTGCAAAATTACAGTCATTTGCACGTTATTACAGTGAGTAGGAGACAGATTGTATTTAGCATTGGGTGGGGGAAGGGTTATTATGGGAAGTGATCTGCTAAGGTCAGCACATAATTTCAGCCTGAAGAAAATTGCTTCTGAATGGCTGGTCTGTTAGCTAGCCAAGGAATAGTCACTGGGAGAGACTGACAGCAAAATACTTCTGTTTAATCTGCATTATAGAGTTATTCTCATTTCCAGAAAGATGGCCTGTAGATACAATGTTTGTACAACTAAATTTAAAAACTTGTAGGTGAAATGTTGTCACTGCTCTATTTGAATTCAAAACAACTACAACAAAATGCAGTGCTGCCAAGCACAAGAAGAGCAAGAGGCAGCAGGATCCAGCCATTACGTTCCACTCCATCTTTCTCCTTTGCCTCCATTTCTCTGCCTCCTCCTTTGTCATTTTTTAAATCCCTATGCCCTAATGACAGCAGATTTTTACATATGCGTAAAAATTTATGAGAGCAATACCAAACACATTGACAAATATATCTCCAACTTTCACACATATATGACTGCAGCAAAAAAATGCCTGAATTAGCTTCTTTATGGAGAGTGGCAGAATTCCCTCAACTGTGGAAGTATTAAATATACTTTTGATGCTAGAACTTAAAGATTTTTTTTCACATTTTATAAAATTATATTCTCTTTGTGCACATTTTCTAAAGGTGACAAAAGAATAAAGCAGTGATACTTATCAGAAACAATAACCCCTACCTAATTTTGTGATTTAAATCCGACCCTTATCCATCACCTAGGAAGTCTTAACATATTTGGTTAGATGAAATCAGGAGACAAAAGTTTATTTTAAAGAAGGATAAAAGAGTGTCATTACACTCGGCTCCTTTGGCTGTTGAATATCACTTTTGTTGTGAACAACTGTGCCTCTTTTGTTTTCAAAACAAGCTTTCCTAAAGAATGAATCACTACAATCATTTGGAGAATATACAATAAACAACAGAAAGCCAGAAAGTTGTTTTGCTATTTTCTCAGCAGAGCCTTTCCTTCCCTTCCTCACGGCTCAGCTGAGCCTCCAGTCCACCAGCCAATCATCATTATGGAAATGTGGTTCTCAGCCCCCTGATTGGCTGACTTCTGGCCCAAGATGTTTAAGGTTTCTACAGCTCAACACAAGCATTGCATGCCAGACTGCTCTGTGAACCTTTTTCTTCTATGAATATTTTAATCACCTTTTATTTTCCTTTCTTTTCTTTTCTGTCCTTCTGTCTTCTAAGATTCTTAAAAATAATTTAAGGAAGCACCTTGTATTTTATTTCAAACACCTTTAAAGTATAATGATCTGTTAAGAATAGAGTTGAATATACAAGAACATGTTTTCTAACCGTATTTTAATGTTTTCTGTTTGGGTTTTAACGGTGTGTCTTTGGATTTTAGAGGAGTCCCATGAAAGTTAAATAAACAAACATACACTTTCATTTTTATAATTCTAAACATTATTTCTCCCAAAAAGAATTTTCTTGAGATTTTAAAAATTCAAAACATTAAATGAAAAAACCTTTAATACTGAAAAGTACTCTTTCAGGCAAAAGAGACAATGTATTTTTTCGTAATTAAAACATTGCATTTAATTTATAATTTTAAAAGGTGTTTTAAAAGAGTTTTAACACTCTTGGCCTGGCTCGGTGGCTTACACCTGTAATCCCAGGACCTTGGGAGGCCAAGGCAACTGATCACTTGGGGTCAGGAGTTCTAGATCAGTCTGGCCAACACAATGAAACCCTGTCTCTACTAAAAATACAAAATTTAGCGAGGCATTGTGGCAGGCACCTTTAATCTGTAATCCCAGCTACTCAGCAGACTGAGGCAGAAGAATCGCTTGAGCCTGGGAGACAGAAGTTGCCGTGAGCCGAGAGCATGCCACTCCACTCCAGCCTGAACAACAGAGTGAGACTCTGTCTCAAGAAGTTAACACTCCTACAGTGTCTTCACAATGCACAACTCTTTCAAGCTTCTTGTTGTTGTGGGATTTTTTGTTTTGTTTTGTTCTGTTTTGTATTTTTGGAGACAGGGTCTCACTCTGACAGGATGGATTGCAGTGGCATGATAACAGCTCACTGCAGCCTCAACCTCCTGGGCTCGGCCAGTCCTCCTACCTCAGCCTCCTGAGTAGCTGGGATCACAGGCACTCACCACCATATCCGGCTAATTTCTTTATATTTGTAGAGAAGGGTGTCTTCCCTATGTTGCCCAGACTGGTTTCAAACTCCCAGGATCAAGGGATCCTCTTGCCTCAGCCTCTCAAACTGCTGGGATTATAAGCATGAGCCACCACACCTGGCCTGAAATAGGTTTGTAATTCAAGTGAATAATAGTAGGAAATATATGTGTGATTTACCATGTTCCAAAAAGTCTTCTTAATTCTTTATATGTATTAATTTATTTCATCTTCACAGTAGGCAAGTGAGATAAGTAGTATTAGCATCAGAATGAGGAAACTGAGACATAGAACTGATGTAATTTGTCTAAATTTTTCAGCCAAATCTTGGTCCTGTCAAGATTTAATGTAGGAAACCTGTATGCTTAACCACTGCACTAGGACTGTCATAAACAAAACTCCAGACAACAATACCACTCTATTTGTTGATTACAGGAATGTTAACAGGTGACCGAGGACTTCTTTTCCTGAGAGAATATAGTTAACTGCCTTTCCTATCAAAAAAAGCAATGTGGTGATTTTTTTCCAACTAGAACGACTCTATGCCAAACCGGAGATACGGCACTTTTGATTAGATATAGACAAATTATGTGAGAAATTGTATCACTTCTGGCCCTAAGACTCAAGATATTTTTTAAAAATCGATTTTCTTCTTATCACTTAATGGGAAAAAAAAATTGGGGGTCAGATCTTTGGATCTGAGAAAATGTTTAAACATTTAAAAAATATTCCCATAATAGTGAGACGGCCAGGTGGGGGGGGTCCCTGGGGAAACTCCATCCAGCCTGCCCAACGAGGTGGAGCCTCACAAAGTTCAGGACATTTGCAGCAGGGAAGAGCTTTGCCCCACCTCTTCCTGTGTGGAACCTGAGATTCAAGCCCCTGTGGCCTGCCCTCTATCTGGTCTTGCCAGAGTCCTTGTTTCCCCCTCTTCTTCATTTTTACCCAGGAAAACCCAGCTTCACTCACCCTTCAAACCATCTGCAAGCCTAAATTTTCATGGCCGTGGGACGGAAAAGGACCCTGTCTTTAGCTGAACTAAGAAAAAGTCCTACAACAATAAGTGGCACGGTGAGTTTAAAAAATGACATAAACTGGCCATTATTGGGACTGGTGGTTTGTTGATTGGGATCATAACATTCTTTATGTAATACACGCACATGCGTGTGCACGCATACACATATATACACACACAAACACACACACTTTTGAAAATTTCTATGTTAAAAACTGGGGCCAGTTGAGAGGCTCGTGCCTGTAAGCCCAACACTTTGTGAGGCCAAGGCAGGAGGATTGCTTGAGGCCAGGAGTCCGAGACCAGACTGGGCAACATAACGTGACCATGTCTCTACAAAAAACTTTAAAAATTAGCTGAGTGTGGTGACACGTGACTGTAGTCCCAGCTGCTTGAGAGGCTGAGGCAGGAGGATCACTTGAGCCCAGGAGTTCAAGGCTTACTACAGTGAGCTATTCCAACGTACTCCAACTGGGCAAAAGAGCAAGACCCTCTCAAAAAAAAAAAACAAAAAAAATAGCCTACCATGTCCTGGGGAAGGAAGGAGCACTTCAGAAACACAATTAATCCTTTGGCTTTAGAACATTTTTTGCATTAATACATTGGGGTAAAATTTATCTTTTCTTTCTTTCTTTTTTTTTTTTTTTGGCTTTCTCACCCAGGCTGGAGTGAAATGGCTCAATCTCAGCTCACTGCAACCTCTGCCTCCTGTGTTCAAGTGATTCTTCTGCCTCAGCCTCCCAAATAGCTGGGATTACAGGCATGCAACGCTATGCTCGGCTAATTTTTGTATTTTTAGTAGAGGTGGGGTTTCACCATGTGAACCAGGGCAGTCAAACTCCTGACCTCAGTCGATCCACCCATCTCAGCCTCCCAAAGTGCTGAGATTACAGGCCTGAGCCACCACGCTCAGCTGTTATTTATATTTTCAACATAGGTCTAGGAGACTTAGTTGAACATTTTATAACGTCCCTGTATCTACTGTTTTTCAATTAGGAAGTAAAAAAAAAAATCAATCCCAGAAAGAAATATATTCAATCAAAATTAAGGAACAAAGATTCAGTATTTTATTCCAAGAATAATATGCTTTAAAAGAAAGACAAATTTGGTAGTTTAGATTTCTTCAGTACATATTTTCTGTCTTATTCAAAGAAATAGAGCTGTAGAAATGAAACACACAATTCAGACACAGAATTAAATTCTTTTATTTTTTTCTTCCTAAGGTGGGTTCTTCCTCTGTCTCCTAGGCTGGAGTGCAGTGGTACGATCATAGCTCACTGTAGCCTCAAAATCCGAGGCCTAAGCCATTCTTCTGCCTCGGCCTCCTGAGTAGCTGGGACTACAGGTGCCCACCACCACACTTGGCTAATTTTATAATTTTCTTTTTTGGATCTTGCTTTGCTGACAAGGCTGGTCTTGAACTCCTGGACTTAAGCAATCCTCCTGCCTTGGCCTCCCAAAGCACTGGGATTACAAGGATGAACCACCATGCCTATCCAGAATTAAATTCTTTAAATAAAATGGCAGGATACAGTGAAAGACACTATGTAATATAGGCAACATTGAACAGAATTAGACTAAATGAAGAGAAAAATGTTTAATCTTTTCACAAAGAGGTCTAAGACATTGACATTAAAAAGGGCATTGAGAAAGATAAAATCGTTGTAACAGTTACTATTCTTAACAAATAGGACATAATTTTGTGAAATAATGAGATTATAACACAAGGAGTCACTGATAAAACTGTTATAGCAGAAAATGGATAAATCATTAAATGTAATGAGATTTAACTATCACTGTAAGAGAAATGATATGTAATTAGAAAAAGGAACAGAATATAAAAAGAAAGCAATGTTTCTATCCATGGTTCCACATTAGTAAAAGTCTAGTGATAAAGAGAAAAGTATCTGAGTCTATTAATAAATTATAGACCCAGTTTTCATTAATTATAACAATGGTCCTTCCAAATTCAAACTTATCTCCTATCATCCTTTCTTTTTATTTAAGAAACACCTGGAACCGGGCGCAGTGGCCCGGATTACACACCTGTAATCCCAGCACTTTGGGAGTCTAAGGTGGATGAATCACAAGGTCAAGAGCTAGAGACCATCCTGGCCAACATGGTGAAACCTCATCTCTACTTAAAAAAAAAAAAAAAAAATTACCTGGGCGTGGTGGTGCGTCCCTATAGTCCCAGATACTTGGGAGGGTGAGGCAGGAGAATCACTTGAACCCTGGGGGCAGAGATTGCAGTGAGCCCGGATTGCACCACTGCACTCCAGCCTGGTAACAGAGTAAGACTCCATCTCAAAAAAAGAATAAGAAAAAGAAACACCTGTATAGCACTTACTCAGTACAAGGCACCATGCTAAGCATTTTACAAATGTCAACTCATTTCCTGTAATTAAGTTTAAGATATCCATGTAGTAACTCAACAAACCTCTATTGTGTTATGTAAGTTTCAAAGAAGATATGAAAAGGAAAAGACATCATCTCTGCCCTCAAGAGGCTTCAAGTTTCCTAGAAGAGATAAGACACCAAACTATGAAAAGAATGTGATTTATGATAAGTAGAAAAAAGCACTGCTTTAGGGGAAAAGGAAAAGCTAACTTTAAGGAGTCAGTATAGGTTCTAGAAACAAAGTAGGTTAAATTGTTAAACCACATTAGAATGGAGATTGTATTTCCAAGCAGAGGAAATATAATGAGCATACATGTAGGGACAAGAGAGAATGGGGCACCAGGGTTGTCCAGCATGGCTAGATCTTAGGGGTCTTAAAGGGAAGGAATGCTGGTCAGACTGTAGGCTGAAGTCTTATTGTAGATAGGGTCATTATGGACCGGCACAACGGTGTTCTGTTGAGGGAACAATGGACGCTGACATCAGGCCATGCTCTGCTCACCAGGCTGAGTGCCCTGCCTCTGTGCTGTGTCACCCTAACGAAGGGCAATCTTTTGTAATGTATGTCAAACCGTGCTGTCATCCAGACTGGATTACACAGCTGCCTTTATCCCCTTTAAAGGGGAGTTTGAGTTTATCAGAGGACAATGGCCTACCCCTAGTAGGTCCTATGGAAAATTCTTGAATCTCTTATCATTTACAGTTTTTTATTGACATATATAAAAAGAAAAGATAGAAAAGTTCCAAGAGATAGTAATGAATCATATCACATATGCCTTGATAAGTTCTTGAAAATTATAATGCTTAAAACATTTGTTAAATTAATGAATTTATATCGAACTTCTATATGTGTAAATAGTAGAGAGATGGATTCCCCAAAAATATAAGGGACAGTAATAAATTGCAAGCTGCTCAGGCTATATGGAGATATGCTGAAGCCAATGAGTATATTCACTGGACAAAGGAGAACAATAAACATGCAGTAAGACAACTCTGAATTTAGAAACCCTCAAATTAGAAAGACCAAATTCTGCAAAATTACTTTACAGCCAAATTAAATAAACAAATGGAAGCAGAGAGAGGTCTTTATGAATGAAAACCTGTTGAATGAAACAAAAGTTAATGTCAACAAATGGAACATAGAGTTAAAAATGGGATCCCTGGAGAACAACAACATCTAAGTTGTCAAGAAAGAGCTTCTGGAAAAATAAATAAATAAATAAAATCTAAGTATGAGGCAAAAAATAAAAGGGCTTAAATGAGTGAGAAGAGAGATTTTTTGTGTGTGTGTTTGTTTTTGTTTTTTTTTTTTTTGAGTCGGAGTCTTGCTCTGTCACCAGGCTGGAGTGAAGTGGTGGGATCTCGGCTCACTGTAACCTCTGCCTCCCGGGTTCAAGCGATCCTCCTGCCTCAGCCTCCCAAGTAGCTGGGACTACAGGCGAACGCCACCATGCCCCGCTAATTTTTGTATTTATAGTAGGATGGTCTCGATCTCTTGACCTCGTGATCTGCCTGCCTCAGCCTCCCAAAGTGCTGGATTACTGGTGTGAGCCACCATGCCCGGCAAAGAAAGATTTTTTAAAAATAGCGAAGAACAGCTCTGAGGAGAGGGCGACCAACAATTCCAAATGCACCAGGGAAATCAAGTAAGCTTCAGACAGAAAAACTAAAAACCATTGGTTTTTAGTTTTGGAGAAGTCATTAGTGATCTTAGAAGGAGCAATGTCAGTGAAATGGTAGCAACAACTCATTGACTACAATAGGTTTGGGACTGAAATAGACAGGAACCAGAGAGCAAATGAAGTCTACTCTTAGAAACTTGTTGAAAGGGAAGAGAGAAGGATCACTTGAAGAAAAAGAGTCTGGGAGAAGGCTTTTGTTGTTGTTTCCTGTGAAACAGCCTTCAACATTCTTAACATGCCAAGAGAAAAGAGTCAGTAGAGAGGGGCTGGGCGTGGTGGCTCACGCCTGTAATCAGAGCACTTTGGGAGGCCGAGGTGGGCGGATCCCCTGCGTTCAGGAATTCGAGATCAGCCTGGCCAACATGGCTAAAACCCATCTCTACTACAAATAAAAAAATACGCTGGGTGGTGGCGCACGCCTGTAGTCCCAGCTACTTGAGAGGCTGAGGCAGAATCGCTTGAACCTGGGAGGACAGAGGTTGCAGTGAGCCGACATCATGCCATTGCACTACAGCCTGAGCTGCAGAGTGAAACTCCATCTCAAAAAAAAAAAAAAAAAAAGATGTCCCCAACCTGGGTAGAGTGACATCTGGCATCTCGTTGGTGGTGCCCATCTCATATCAGCCAGGGACAAAGCATCTCCTTGTTCATCCCAGCTTGGCTTTTGATCTGTGCCCATGCCTGGTTCCTGCCTTGGACACACAGGTAAAAGAAAAGAAAAAAAAAAGAATGACACAATGGACTTTTGGGTCTGTGATGGGTGCACCAAACTCTCACAAATCTCCTCTAAAGAATTTACGTAACCACACACCACCTGTTCCCCAATAACCTGTGGAAATACTTTTTTTTTTTTTTTTTTTAAGGAATTGCCTATTCAAGGTTTTATCCTAGTAACAAATGCTATGGAAAAGGAAAGGAAGGCAGCTGCATCCAGTGTGCAGATGTTCCCCACTCCCGGGCCCTTGGGTAGACCTTGACTTACCTAGGGCTCCTCTACAACTTGAATTCACAAAATAGAGGCCTTCTTATTTTATTTGGAAAGAAGTTAGATCAGTAATCTGGAGGCAAAAAACTTTTTTTTCCTGCTGTTCCGTTGATGTGGCAAAGGAGCAAGGAACTGGACCCTACTAATGTGGCTCTCTCAAATGTGATTCTTTGGTGCTTTGGGGATTACTGTGGAACCTCTATTGAGCTTCCTAAATGCTAGGTTATTGTTAGTGTTACTGATGCCGCGTTTGTGATAGCTTTCTTCTGTCCATGTGCTTCTCTACTGCTTTTTCTCTTTCAGGAATTTCTCAAGATAATATAGTGCACTTATGGTAACCCATGTTGCTTTGTAGCACTCTTAAAGGTTATTTTCTGTCATTCCAGTGGAGTTTTGGGTGTTAAATTATATAGGCATGCTGAGGCCATTATCTTGATGTAATCCCAATTGAGTTTTAAACTGGAATACTAAGTAAAAATAATTATGTTCATCTCATAAAGTAAAAATGTGACTACTAATAAATACAAAATTCAGGTGTATATAAAGCAAAAAGGAGTATGTTTCCTTTCAAATCTCCTTCAAACCATACTCTCTTCTCCAGCAGAAATGTTTCTCTGTGATTTACTGTATTCTCTTGCATAGTTTGCTTCCATGCATTTATAAGTGTATATATCACATGCAGTTTTCTTCTTGCAAAAACTAGAATTTCACTATTACAGCTTTTCCTGCAATTACTTTTTTACTTAAGAATATATGATAAACATCTTCCCAGATCAGTACATATAAATGAGCTCATTCTTTTTATGGCTGCGTGATATCATTGGGATGGAAATACTATAATTTACTACATCAGTTCTCCAAGTGATGAGTATTTAGGTTGTTTAGAAAAAGCTTGGCCGGGCGCGGTGGCTCAAGCCTGTAATCCCAGCACTTTGGGAGGCCGAGGCGGGTGGATCACGAGGTCAAGAGATCGAGACCATCCTGGTCAACATGGTGAAACCCCGTCTCTACTAAAAATACAAAAAAATTAGCTGGGCATGGTGGCGCGTGCCTGTAATCCCAGCTACTCAGGAGGCTGAGGCAGGAGAATTGCCTGAACCCAGGAGGCGGAGGTTGCGGTGAGCCGAGATCGTGCCATTGCACTCCAGCCTGGGTAACAAGAGCGAAACTCCGTCTCAAAAAAAAAAAAAAAAGAAAAAGCTTATGGTTTGATTCAACATCTCAAAGAGTTATTAAGGTGTTATATGTATCAGGGGTATCAAATAACATCTCATATCACAACAGAAAATATTATTAAGCTATTCAGTATGAAAAATGAAGACTATTCCAGGAAAAGTCATTTAGTTGTCTCTCTTATGCTTAGGATTAAAATTGTTGGCAGAAAAAACTAAGTAAGAGTGGCCACGGCTGAACATGAAAGCAAACATCACATTAAATATTTGCTTTCCATGGGTCATTTGAGGTTCTATCAACTCTAAACACGTTGCCTTAAACTCTTGAAAATCTAAAAATAGTTGTGCTACTGCTTTCCTTTTTGTTCCTTATTCATCTTATATCAGTTTATCTGATGTGAGATGTTTTGTTCTAATATTTATTTAAGCACTTGTTGTTTGCCAGGCATTGTGCTAAATCTTTAGCCAGAGTATTTTGCTTAACCCATACACCAACCAAGAAAAGTGTTATCTCCGTTTTTAAATTAAACAGATTTTGTTCAAATCCTAGTTCTGTTCTTGTTAGCCATGTGGCCTTGTGCCAGTCATATAACTTCTCAGAGCTTCGTGTTCCGCGTAGAAAAAAATGAGAACCAAACTCTAGTACTCAATCATTTGCAAACATTTACTGAGTTTCTACTGTGTGTCAGGCACTGAGTAGCAAGGTTATTTGAAAGATTCAATGATGCTGGGCGCGGTGGCTCATGCCTATAATCCCAGCACTTTGGGAGGCCGAGATGGGTGGATCATGAAGTCAGGAGTTCAAGACTAGCCTGACTAACATGGTGAAACCCCATGTCTACTAAAAATACAAAAATTAGCCAAGCATGGTGGTGTGCGCCTGTAATCCCAACTTTCAGGAGGCTGAAACAGGAGAATCACTTGAACCCAGGAGGCAGAGGTTGCAGTGAACCAAAATTGCGCCACTGCACTCCAGCCTGGGTGACAGAGTGAGACTCCATCAAAAAAGAAAGAAAGAAGGAAGGAAGGAAGGAGGGAAGGAAGGAAGGGAGGGAGGGAGGGAGGGAGGGAGGGAGGAAGGAAGGAAGGAAGGAAGAAAGGAAAAGGAAGGAAGGAAAATAGATTCAATGAAATCATGCTTGTAAAATTGTACTTGGCACAAAATAGGCTTTCAAATGATAAATGTCAGGTTGGTGCAAAAGTAATTATGGGTTTTGCAATGTAATAGTAATACTATTTTTTTTTAATGTATGTATTTATTTATTTTCAGACCGGGTTATGAAACTGGCTAATTTCTCTGTTTTTGGTAGAGACAAGGCTTCACCATGTTGCCAAGGCTGGTCTTGAACACCTGGGCTCAAGGGATCTACCCACCCTTGGCCTCCCAAAGTGCTGGGATTACAGGCGTAAGCTACTGCACCTGGCCTGTAATAGTAATACTATTATTGTGGCTAGGAAGACATCAAGCTTGAACTTGAACCCAAGTCTCTATGAGTCCAAAGCCGCCGCCTCTTTTTCCTTCATGACTCCATGTTATCTTCCTGAAACCAAGGTCATGTAACTATACCTGTAATTCACAGTTTGTGTCGCTGGTTTTTGCAGTCCAAATCGTGCAATTCTTTCAAGGTTAAAAAGTCAATCAAATCCACCATAGTTTTTATGCTGAGGAATACTAGCCCAAATCACTTTTTACTTCTCTTATTTGTTATTTATTTATTGCATTGTACATTACATGATCTAGTTAGCTCTCCATGGGTTGTCATATATTTTTTCTCTAAGCTATAAAAGTTAGCTTGGGCTAGCATAACAAACAAGATACATTGGGAAACTTAATCAACAGCAATGTATTTTTTTCACAGTTCTGGAGGCTAACAGTCTCAGATCAAGAGCCGGTATGGTTGGTTACTGGTGAGCATTTTCTTCTTGACTTGCACATGGCTCCCTTCTCCCTGTGCCTTTATATGGTAGAAAGGGAGAGAGACAGACAGCTCTCTGGTGTCTCTTCTTATAAGACACCAATGCTGTTGTATCAAGGCTCTAAGAATAAGGTCTCGTTCACCTTCAGTTACTTCCTTAGAGGCTTCATCTTTAAATACAGCCACCACATCGGAAGTTAGGGTGTCAACATATGAATTTGGGGGAGACACAAACATTCAGTGCATAACAATTGCCTTTTTGAATGTATCTTGTCTTTCAAGACTTCAATCAGACAGATAGTATTGTATTTTCTACTTTTATGTTTTTTGCAAAGGGCTTAGCTGTGACTAGAGATGCAGTAGACTAAACAATATACAAATGAAATCTATTTTATAAAATTTGCAAATCAAAAGAAATGGAAAGATAACTACTACGATACATGGGTTCATGGATACTTGTGTGACAGAGGTCAGTGATAGAAGACTGAAGAAAGGGCCAGTATTGAAAACTTCTGGGCTCTCTAACATGGAAAGAGATTAATGCCGATGCCCATGCTGTTACAGTAATAAAATTGGGAAGGCGAGTGTAAGAAAGAGTAAACATCTGCTTTAATAGTTTATTCAGAGTTGTAAGTAGCAGGAATGTTATAGTTCAAATGGTAACCACCACTTCCCAGAAAGAGGAATGCTATTTTTTTTTCCACTAGACTCTTGGAGTTTGCTTGTTATTTTTAACTGATTATCAGATGGCTTCCTCACCAGGGCCCATGTTGGCAAAGGCAGTAGGGCACTAAGGCCAAGCATAAGCAGACTTTTTTTTTTTTTTTTTTTTTTGAGGCAAAGTCTCATTCTGTCACCCAGGCTGGAGTGCAGTGGCATGTTGTTGGCTCGCCGCAACCTTCACCTCCAAGGTTCAAGTGATCCTTCCACCTCAGCCTCCCAAGTAGTTGGGACCACAGGCATGCGTCACCATGCCTGGCTAAATTATTTTTTGTATTTTTAGTAGAGATGGGTTTTCACTATGTTGCCCAGGCTGGTCTCAAATTCCTGAGCTCAAGCAATCCACCCGCCTTGGCTTCCCAAAGTCCTGGGATAGCAGGCATGAGCCACCACGCCTGGCCAGGATTTTTATCTTCAGCAACACATCACATCCAAAACTGTGAATTGCAAATACCTAGCTGTATAACTTTTCATAAGAATATAAGCTCATATATATACTTTTCTATTTTTATTTTTATATAACAGATTCTTTGACTATTCTGCCCAAAGTAATGTGGTCAATGAGTAAGAGCTCTCTTACAGCAGTGAAGAATTTGGTGATGGCCACCTCGTAGAGTGAGTGAGCTGGCTGAGAATGCAGGCAGGCACCATGGAAATAACCCTGGATTCAGAGTTAGAATCCTGGGTTCTTGTCCTACTTGTCACTAATCAACGGTGGTGCCTAGGGCAAGCCACTTCAGTTTTCTGCTGTGCCCTAGTTTTTCTTGTTATAAATTGGGACAATAAGGCTTGCCCTACTTATCTCATTCATTTGTTGTGAGGGTCATAGGAGTTAATGTGTGACTGTGCTTTTAAAACATAAAGCCATCCACGAATGCAATGCATTTTCATTTTTCATATTGTCTAGTGAAAGTATCAAATAAACATGCATTGGATGATACTCCATCTTGACAACTGTGGATTATACAACCAGACATAGTAAATTGCTAATATTACACAACCAAATTGTATTTCCAATATGAATTGATAGAGGGATAAAAACAGTTGTATACAGATAAGACTAAGAGTATGTTAGAAAATGATATATTAGATACTGATAGCTTTAGGAGACGTTGAGATAAAGACATAATAGCAAATGTGCAATCTAGATCAGCTAGTCTAGCATTTGATAAAATAATAGTGAAGTTGAATGCTTTGCTACAGTAGTAATTTTTAAAATTTAACCTGAGAAGGTATGAAAGTAAATAAGAATTTTCATCATTAGAACTATATATATAACATTTCTTTCTTTCTTTCTTTTTTTTTTTTTTTTTTGGATACAGGGTCTCACTCCCATCACCCAGAATGGAGTGCAGTGGTATGATCACAGTTCACTGCAGCTTCTACGTTCTGGGGTCATGTGAATCTCCCACTTCAGCTGCCTGAGTAGCTAAGACTACAGGTGTGCACCACAACACTGGGCTATTTTTTTGTATTTTTAGTAGAGATGGGATTTCGCCATATTGCCCAGGCTGGTCTTGAACTCCTGGACACAAGTGACCTGCCCGCATCAGCCTCCCAAAATGCTGGGATTAAAGGTGTGAGCTACCATTTGCAGCCAGAACCAAATATTTTTAATTGGAAAAGACCTTAGAGAATATTCTAATCCAAACTCCCTTAATTCTGTAGACGAAAACATGGAAACTCAGTTTGCTTGTTCCTTGTCAAAGGTCACACATCAAAGATAGTGGCAAGATGAGTATTCTGGATAATCAGAGCTACCTTTGAAACCATTTTTCAAACCTAAAGTGAGAGACTCACTCAAAGTGGTAGCTGGATTAAGAATTTGGGGTTCCAAAGATGGACAAGATGGACAACGCAGGCATGGCTGGACTAGGAGATAAAATGAAGCTTATGGATAGCCAGGAGTAAAGACAAGTTGGTTGAATGATCCACTCCAATAAAAAGGTAGAAATGGGTAAACTGAACTCTAAAGGAAAGAATAAAGTATCTGAAGGGAGATCTTGAGCCGAAGACAATGTAGATACAAAAAGTAAATACCAGAAGTTAAGACAGGCTAGCCAAAATAGGTTTGGGAGCAAAGGCAACAAGAGAATCGTGATACTACTTCTGAGTCTCGCTCTGTCATCCAAGGTGGAGTGCAGTCACACAATCTTGGCTCACTGCAACCTCGGCATCCCGAGTTCAAGTGATTCTCCTGCATCATCCTCCCAAGTAGTTGGGAGCACAGGCATGCACCACCACACCCAGCTAATTTCGTATTTTTAGTAGAGGTGGGGTTTCACCATGTTGGCCATGCTGGTCCCAAACTCCTGACCTCAAGTGATCCTCTAGCCTCGGCCTCCCAAAGTGCTGGGATTGCAGGTATGAGCCACTGTGCCCTGCCTTATAATTCTCTTCTTAAAATACATTTTAAAAAGGAAGATAGAAATTGTTATCCCATTTTAGGAAGGAAGAAAAGAAGGCATAATGGGAAAGTTGGAGCTTAATCAACCTGCATGTCCAAAGTCCACATCCTTTTTCTTTCTTTCTTTTCCTTTTTTTTTTTTTTTTTTTTTTTTTTTTTTGAGATAGAGTCTTACTCTGTCACCCAGGCTGGAGTGCAGTGGTGTGATCTTGGCTCACTACAACGTCTGCCTCCCGGGTTCAAGCGATTCTCCTGACTCAGCCTCCCAAGTAGCTGGGACTACAGGGGTGTACCACACCTAGCTAATTTTTGTATTTTTAATAGAGACGGGGTTTCACCATGTTGGCCAGGCTGGTCTTGAACTCCTGACCTTGTGATCCGCCCACCTCAGCCTCCCAAAGTGCTGGGGATGACAGGCATCAGCCACCATGCCTTGCCAAAGTCCACATTCTTAACTGCTATGGTCTGTGACCTCCAAAATAGGGGAAAAAAAAGAAGACATATACTGCATTTGGCAAGACCAGTCTTTGATCCATAGACTTGTTGTTAAGGGTGCAGTGCATGGCTCCCAAAAACTATCGATGTGTTTGAATATAATACCCAGAACCTACATCCAGCTCTTGTTTCAAAATTATAGCTTAGCTTGTAAGTCATCACCTTGTGCTAATTCTGGGTCATCACATATCTTAGTTTTCTTTGTAACGTAGATGTGTGACAGTGGTAGCAGAGAGTCATCGGACATTAGCTTGCAATTAATTCCAGTGGATTGTCATTTATACCAAACACCAATCAAAATAATCAGGTCATTTGTACACTAAATATTTACAAAATTATGGAATCAGAAGTCTATCAAATGTTGATATATGTATTTAGAATAACCGATATCCATTCATTAATTCTTTCAACAAATATTTTTTGAAAATCTATTGTGTGCCAGGCTTTCTTCTAGGAACCAGGGATACTAAAGTTCCTGCTTTCATGGAAGTTATCTTCTAGTGAAGGTGAGAAATAATATGTAAGCAGGTAATAAAATACAATAATTTTAGATAGTAACGAATACTGTAAAGAAGATAGAAAAAAATGATATGAGGGAATATGACGGGAGCAGAGAGAATTTTAACCCTCTACCTGCCCCCTCCCCATTTCGTTAACAATCCATGAGGGTTTTCCTTTCATGACTTCAGAACATGGCCAGGCGCAGTGGCTCACGCCTATAATTCCAGCACTTTGGGAGGCTGAGGCGGGCGGATCATGAGGTCAGGAGAAGACCATCCTGGCCAACATGGTGAAACCGCATCTCTACCAAAAATACAAAAATTAGCTGGGCGTGGTGGTGGGTGCTTGTAATCCCAGTTACCTGGGAGGCTGAGGCAGGAGAATTGCTTCAACCCAGGAGGTGGAGGTTGCAGTGAGCTGAGATCACGCCACTGCACTCCAGACTGGGCGACAGAGTGAGACTCCATCCCAAAAAACAACAAAAACAACAACAAAAAACAACTGCAGAATATGCCTCTGAATCGGGTTTAAAATAAACCTCAAAAAATATGCTTGCATTAAAGGGAACATTAAATAAGCATTGCCCATATAAAATAGCGCTAGCCCCAGAAAAACCATGTCTTGGTTCTATGTGACCAAGGGACCCACAGGAGTAAAGGGCACCTGTCATTTACCACTTCTTTTTTGGCCATTTGCTGCATTCTCTTTCAGGGTAACACAACCCTTGGATCCCAATGAGCTTTTGAAGATTGATGAAATAACTGACTGCTGTGGTCTGGTTAGTTCACAAGGAAAGGCACGGGACATACATTTTCCTTGTTTTATCATACCCATCCATAAAATTAGGCTAACAAGTTGGTAATATCAACTGGCATTCTGAAGTTATCATCAATAAACTCCCGATATTGGCTGGATCATTTTCATAATGTTTCCATTTCATTGTCATAAGCAAAGAGACTCCATTTGGAAAATAGTGCCTCTTATGTTTTATCATGTAAATGCAAACCACTGTTGAAGTTCAAACACATGACGCTACAGAAGTATGGAGACCTTGTTTTTGCAAACTGACAGCTCCCATTGTGCCTCTCTGGTTAATATGGAAGTGATGAATGCAAATCTTATGACTTCATTTGATATCAGCTATGATAAAAATTTGGCTCATAATATTGTTTTCATAAAAGAAAAAATATTTAAAAATCCAGTTTGGGAGAATAAGATTGGGATGGGGAGAGAAGCTGTGAGGTAGGAATGGAAGAGAAATGTAAAGAAGAGTAAGAAAGTCAGCCAAACAGGGACCTGTTAGCAGATTACTCAACCTTTGGACATTGATCACATGCACATGTATCTTTCTTATAAAGAGAGGTCTTTGTATCAGATTGACATGAAAACCTGGGTGGATACTCTTCGGTGGAAGGTGCTTCTCTTACAAAAGCAGATCCAGCAAGGATAGCCTACTGTGAAAGATGTCATTTGGTTTGGGCCAAAATTACATAGGCTTCAGTGAGGAGAGCTGTCCCAAGTGTTTTTTCTTAGAACCAGCACAAGGAGTGTATTTTCTTTCGGTTGGTTCAAAATCCCTGTGGGAGACAGGCACCATCAAATGCAGATTGACATCTATTTGTAGCACAACTAGAAAGGCAGTTTCATTCTGAATTATTTAACATGGCAACATTTTGCACATATAAATCATGTCCAGCTTTATTAGATTAGGCCAATTGAAGAAATATATACACCTGCCTGTCATGTAAAGCCCTTTATCTTGGGGAGTAGACTTCCCAGGGGGACATCCCAGGAAGTAAATTGAATACTGAGTGGTTTATTCAGTGATGGCGCCTGAATTGAAAATTGAAATTCCTGCATGGACATCAAATTTCACATCAAAAATGAGAATCTAGTTTATCTCTTTTGGTTACCAGGGTACTAATCACTCTAGAAATTTCGATTTACATGACTATGGCCCTCCTGTGCCCTTTTTGTTGGAGCTGGGCCCTGTCAATGTGATAACGTTCATAAGGCCTTTTGAGGTCTTCAGATGAAAGGCATTCTACAAACACAAACTATCACTTGCATAAATCAACCAAGTAGCTTGATATTATTTTTCTCCATCTTTGGGTTTGCCAGAATGAGACAGGAGATAGCAAATGCTATACAGTGAGATGAAAGCTTAGAGATTAATAGGTGACTGCTTTGTAATCAGATAAGGCATGATGATGCACAGTCGATAGACATGATTGCTATTACAGGAAAAAAAATACACCCAGGGTTGTTCTCATTGTATTCACAAAATCTCAGAGGGCAATCTCTTTCATAAAAACAGGCTGCATCTTAAATAACTGCACCATGTTAAAGCTCTTCCTAATTTAAGTTCAGAAAAAAAAAAATCACTTAGTGCCACATATGGGCACAGCATTGAGAAAATGGGATTGTATTTCTTCTCCCTCTCGCTCCCCCTTCTTAGACCCAGTGCCATTATTTTGGAGAACTGAGAGGTGGAGAATGAAAAAGCCATTGGTCTCAGTTTTCCTGCCACAATGGCCTTTTATGAGAGGGATTAGATACGCCAAGAACTGGTGCAGCATTCACTGGTGCCCCGAACGACAATCTGGAAAAAAGACGATAAAAATCAGTTTGTCGTAAGGTTAAATCACCAAAGACTTCCTAGATTGGTTTTTCAGATTGGTTTTTCCTTTGGAAAGAAGATAAAAAAAAGAAAAGAAAGAAATATGGGCTAAAAGCTGATTTTTTTCTTTTTCTTTTTTCCCCTCAGTGCAAGATGTAGCATTCAGAAAACATGTTGAGTGAGTTGAAGCATTAAAAAGATCAGTCTTTGGCTGTTGAATGAAAGGCTGCTGTGTGTGTGACTCACATACTAAATGGAAACCTGCCTTCAAAGCCTATTTTACTGCCTAATTATATATACACAAAATGTAGCTGTCTGTTTCAATCAAATCATAGGAAAAGGAATAAAACTCCCCTAAAGATGCAATTTTCATGGTTTGTCATAACCTTAGAAACACTGCTAATGTAAAAGGAGGAAGTACAGCTGCATGGTCCAGATAAGGTTCCAGTAATTGTTTTTCTTTTAATTATTACTTTATAAAGACATTATACCTCCTACTCTGAAGAAGAAAAATTAGCGTCCTCTGTCTCTTCTTTTTTTCCCCCTTCTTTTCCATTTTCACACCAAGCTTGTTGATATGCATTTGAGCTGTGGCTAGAAGCCAGCGTAGCTATGGAAATAATATTTAAGTAACCACCATAACTACAGGCTTTCAGAGGGTTTCAGGGAGGAAACCTTTTCTAAATTTATGTTCTGAATGAGTAGAGCTTTCCAAAGCACAAAACAGAGTGCCAGGGATTGAGATAAAGTGCTTAGACCTAAACAACTGTTTGCACTTGGCTTTCATGGAAATAGTTTCAGTTCATAATAGTTAATGTACTTATTTTTAAAAATTAGTAATTGCATGAACGTTTTTATTCTTGTCATCTTCACTGAAGAATAATGTAATAAAATACACAAAAGGCTCCCCCCTTGACATCTTATAATGTACAGATCTTTTTTTACAATAACCAGAAATTGTAAAGTTTAATAAGCCATTACTAATTTACTTATTTTCATAGATTCAAATCATTAAAATGCAATGATATTTTAATGGCTTAATATATATCTAATTGCAGATTAAAACTTTCTAATACTGGAGATGGCACTGAACATACCACCAAGGAACTCCAAGTGCTTAATTCAGTAAGCATGGGCAGCTACTGACATTTCTTAGGGAAACAGAGTTTATTACTGAATGAGTAAATTGATTATCTTGCAATGTGCATTTTTTAAAAAGTTATAATTTGAACTACACGTACCACCCTTCCCCTTAATCTCTTCCTGCCTACCTCCAGTTCTGTCTCCAGCCCTTTTGAGTTTGGGACCTGATCATAAAGCTACTCTCAATGACTCTGAGAAATCCTGGGGTGTGAGAGATAAGCTGAGTGAGTTTATACTCTAGAAATCACTGCATATCCCCCAAATTCCAAAATGGAATTTGGGGCCTGTTAAAATGAAACTTAACAATGTTCATAGAGCAGTATGCGTAATTGCCAAAAGGTGGAAACAACCCATGTCCATCACAGATAAATGGCTAAACAAATTTAGGTATGTCCATATCATGGAGTATTATTCATCTACAATAAGGAACGAAATACTGAAACATGCTGTAATGTGGATGAACCTCAAAACCATTACGCTAAGTAAAAGAATCCAGACACAAAGGTCTTGTATCATATGATTCAGTGACATGACGTATTCAGCATAGGTAAATCCATAGACACAGAAAGCAGATTGGTTGTTGTCAGGGACCAAGGGGAGGAGAGAATGGGATGTAACTGCTTAATGGGTACGGGGTTTTATTTTGGAGTGATGAAAATGTTTTGGAACTAGATAGAGATGGTAATTGAACACTGTGAATGTGCTGAATGCCACCGGTTCTTCACTTTAAAATTGTTCATTTTATGTTATGTGCATTTCACTTCAATGAAAGAAAACCATGATCTCATCACTCTCACTCACTCACTCACTCTTCATTAAGATTTCAAAGAGCATCTATTTACTACTGACCATACGTCTGGCACTGTGGTAGGCACGCGAGGGAGTAATGTTGAATCGGCTAAGAGAGCCTCGTGGAGCTTGCCTTCTGGTTGGAGGAACAAAGTGAAAAAAATCAAATGAATTTGATCGTTATAAATGCTTGTGATAAATAATCACTAAGTAGGTGGTCTGGGGCACTTAGCTAGAGTGGTCACTGAAAGCCTATCTAAGAAAGTGATAGTTGAGTTCAGATATAAAAAAGCAGCAGGCTGGGCGCGGTGGCTCACGCCTTTAATCCCAGCACTTCAGAAAACCGGAGGCGGGCGGATCACCTGGGATTAGAAATTTGAGATCAGCCTGGCTAACATGGTGAAAACCTGTTTCTACTAAAAATACAAAAAATTAGCCAGGTGTGGTGGTGCGCACGTGTAGTCCCAAGCAGGAGAATCACTTGAACCCGTGAGGAGGAGGTTGCAGTGAGCTGAGATCGCGCCACTGCTCTCCAGCTTGGGCATCAAGAGCGAAACTCCTTCTCAAAAAAAAAAAAAAAAAAAAAAAGGCGATACATGGGAAATTATTGGGGGAGAGAATAACATATACAAAGGACAAGTTTTTTTATGTTATAGGAAAATAAAGGAGTTCAATATAGTAAACAAAGTGAGTTAAGATAAATGTATAAAGTGAAGTCAGAGAGGTAAGCAGATACCAGGTTATGGAGGACCTTATAGGGTGGGTTCAGAAACTTGATTTTATTCTAATTGTGATGGGAAGATATTACAAAGGTTTTTGTTTTGTTTTGTTTTAGACCGAGTTTCGCTCTTGTTGCCCAGGCTGGAATGCAATGGTGCCATCTCTGCTCACAGCAACATCTGCCTTCCGGGTTCAAGTGATTCTCCTGCCTCAGCCTCTTGAGTAGCTGGGATTATAGGCAGGTACCACCATGCCCAGCTAATTTTTTGTATTTTCAGTAGAGACGAGGTTTCTCTCTGTTGATCAGGCTGGTCTCAAACTCCCGACCTTGGATTATCTGCCCGCCTGGGCCTCCCAAAGTGCTGGGATTACAGGCGTGAGCAACCACGCCCAGCCGAGGTTTTTATTTTTGACATACAAAAAGCTGTACATATCTACTGTATACAACTTGATGAGATATTACAGAGTTTAAAGCAGAAAAGTGACATTCACTTTTTAAAAGAGCACTGTCGCTGACTCATGAATAATTAATTGGAGGGTGGCCATCGTTGACACAGACTATCAGGCTGCTGTGGCTGTCCAGATGCGAGATGATAGTGGCTTGGACCAGGATGCTGGTGAAGAGGAAGAGGAATGGACAGATTCAAGTTCTATTTTGGAGGTAGACCCGTTAGAACCTGTTAATTAAGTGGGTAAAAAGTAGTTAAAAAGGAAGCATCACAAAGTACATGTAAGGTTTTGGCCTGGGCAACCGGGTAGATATTGGTGCTACTTCCAGAGATGGGAGGGTTGTATTAATTTTCTATTACTGATGTAACAAAATACCATAAATTTAGCAGCTTAGAGCAATACAGATTCAGTATCTTGCAGTTCTGTAGGTCATAAGTCCGGCCTGAGTCTCACTGGGCTAAAATCCAAGCATCAGCAAGACTGTTTCTTTCTGGAGATTCTAGGGGAGAACCTGTTTCCTTGTCAATCCCAGCTTTTAAAGACTAGCAGCATTTTAAAACTCATAGCCTTCTTCCTCCATCCTCAAAGCCAACAAAGGTGGCTCTTGCATTTAATCTCTCTTCTGTTGTCACATCTCCTTCGGACCACAACTGGGAAAGATTCTTTGCTTCTAAGGATTAGACTGGGCCCACCTTGATAATCATGCTGCCATCTTTCTGGCTCTCTTTCCCATTGTCACAGCTCCTTCTCTGTCCTGCTTCTTCATTTTACTTTTAAGGACTCTGGTGATGACACTGACTCCATTAAAACAATCTGGGATAATCTCCTCATCTCAAAGTTCTCAATCACAGCTGCAATGTCCCTTTTGCTACGTAAGGTAATATATTTGGCCAGGCACGATGGCTCACACCTGTAATCCCAGCAGTTTGGGAGACCAAGGCAGGTAGATAACCTGAGGTTGGGAGTTCGAGACCAGCCTGACCAACATGGAGAAACCCTGTCTCTACTAAAAATAAAAAATTAGTGGGGTGTGGTTGCACATGCTTGTAATCCCAGCTACTCGGGAGGCTGAGGCGGGAGATTTGCTTGATCCCAGGAGACAGAGGCTGCCATGAGCTGAGATCGCACCATTACACTCCAGCCTGGGCAACAAGAGTGAAATTCCGTCTCGAAAAAACAAAAAAAAGAAGGAAGGTAATATATTCAAAGGTTCCAGGTATTAGCATGTGGACATCCTTGGGAGGGATGTTATCCTGCCTACCACAGGATAATTGAGAGAGAACTAGGTTTAAGATGGAAGATTAAGATTTAAATTTGAGATTCTCAAGAAAAAGACATCCAAGTGGAATGTCAAATAGGTAGTTGGATCTCCACTTGGAATTAGGTCTAAAGTTCATGAGAGAGGTCTTGGCTAACAGGTATAAATGCAGGATGTGGTATTTAAAGCCACAGGGAACTAGATAAGATTATCTAGAGGAGCAGTGAGATAGAGAAGAAAGTCTATGACCAAACCCTAAAGCACATCAGCATTTAGAGTTCGGGCTGAGTATGGGGAACTAGTGAAAGAGAATAAATGGAAATCAGTGAATTAGGAGGCAAAGAATGAAAAAACATGATATTCCAGAAACTAATAGAAAAAGAAAAGCATTCTGTTTTTTGAGAGAAAGTCTGTCTCACGTGCCCAGGTTGGAGGGCAGTGCAGTGGTATGATCACAACTCCCTGCAGCCTCAACCTCCCTGAAGTGATACTCCCACCTCAGCCTTGCAAATTGCTGGGACCACAGATATGTGCCACCATGCCCAGCTAATTTTTTTTTTTTTCCTGTAGAGTTTGGGTCTCTCTGTTTCCCAGGGTAGCCTTGAATTCCTGGGTTCAAGTGATCCTCCTGCCTTGGCCTCCCAAAGTACTGGGAATATAGGCAGGAATTATCTTGTCCAGCCTTAGAAAAATATTTTTAAAAAGAAGTTCTTAAATGTGGCAGAGAGATGGAATAAAAATAGGTCAGATGGGTGACCTCTAAATTTAGCATCAAGAGCCAGGCTCGGTGGCTCATGCCTGTAATCTCAGCACTTTGGGAGGCCGAGGCAGACAGATCATGAGGTCAGGAGATGGAGACAAGCCTGGCCAATATGGTGAAACCCTGTCTCTACTAAAAATTAAAAAATTAGCTGGGCGTGGTGGTGGTGTGTACCTGTAGTTCCAGCTACTCGGGAGGCTGAGGCAGAAGAACGACTTGAACCCAGGAGGTGTAGGTTGCTGTGAGCTGAGATCGTGCCATTGCACTCCAGCCTGGGTGTCAAAACAAGACTTTGTCTCAAAATAAATAAATAAATAAAGAAATTTAGCAACAAGAAGCCAGGCATGGTGGCTCATGTCTGTAATCCTAGCACTTTGGGAGGCTGAGGTGGGTGGATTACGAGGTCAAGAGATGGAGACCATCCTGGCCAACATGGTGAAACCCTGTCTCTACTAAAAATACAAATATTAGCTGAACGTGGTGGTGGGCACCTGTAGTCCCAGCTTAATTAGGAGACTGAGGCAGGAGAATCGCTTGAACCCAGGAGGCGGAGGTTGCAGTGAGCCAAGATTGTGCCACTGCACTCCAGCCTGGGCAACAGAGGGAGACTCCATCTCAAAAAAAATTTTTTTTTGCAACAAGAAAACTACTGGTGAACTTGCTTAAAGATGTTTCTGTGGTGTTGGATGAACATGAGAAAATGGAGAGTATGAGATTAGACGATGCGGGGGGTAAGTTGGCTATGAAGGGGAAGAGGGAAGTGAGGCACCATTTTTGTGGGTGTTGGTAAAATCAGGTAAGAGTTTTGGTGTTCTGTTTTCAAGATTGAGTCTCACTCTTGTCACCCAGGCTGGAGTGCAGTGACTGATCTTGGCTCACTGCAACCTCCCCCTCCTGGGTTCAAGTGATTCTCCTGCCTCAGCCTCCCGAGTAGCTGGGATTATAGGAACCCACCACCACACTAGCTAATTTTTGAATTTTCTTTTTTTTTTTTTTTTTAGACGGAGTTTCCCTCTTGTTACCCAGGCTGGAGTGCAATGGCGCGATCTCGGCTCACCGCAACCTCCGCCTCCCGGGTTCAGGCAATTCTCCTGCCCCAGCCTCCTAAGTCGCTGGGATTACAGGCACACGCCACCATGCCCAGCTAATTTTTTGTATTTTTAGTAGAGACGGGGTTTCACCATGTTGACTAGGATGGTCTCGATCTCTTGACCTCGTGGTCCACCCGCCTCGGCCTCCCACAGTGCTGGGATTACAGGCTTGAGCCACCGCGCCCGGCCTTAATTTTTGAATTTTTAGTAGAGTTGGGGTTTTACCATGTGGACCAGGCTGGTCTCAAACTTCTGACCTTGTGATCCGCCCACCTCAGTCTCCCAAAGTGCTGGGATTACAGGCATGAGCCACCGCTCCCAGCCAATATTTATTTGTTTATTGAGACAAGTTCTCCTTCTGTTACACAGGCTGGAGTACAATGACGCAGTCTTGGTTATGCAGCCTCAAAGTCCTGGGGACAAGTTTTCCTACCATCTCAGCCTCTTAAGTAGCTAGGACTAGAGGAGTACATACCTTGCCTGGCTAATTTTTACTTTTTTTTTTTTTTTGAGATGGAGTCTTGCTCTCTCCAGGCTGGAGTGTAATGGTGCTATCTCAGCTCACTGCAATCTCTGACTCCCTGGTTCAAGCAATTCTCCTGCCTCAGCCTCCCGAGTAGCTGGAATTACAGGCACATGCCACCACACCCAGCTAATTTTTGTATTTTTAGTAGAGATGGGGTTTCACCATGTTGGCCAGGATAGTCTCGATCTCCTGACCTCATGATCTGCCTGCTTCAGCCTCCGAAAGTGCTGGGATTCCAGGTGTGAGCCACTGCGTCTGACCAATTTTTACATTTTTTGTAGAGACTGGGTCTTGCTATGTTACCCAGGCTGGTCTCAAACTCCTGGCCTCAAGAGATCCTCCCACCTAAGCCTAATATTTAATATTTAAATTTCAACAAGACATATGACAAACTGCCAATGACATCCTCAGGAAAGATAGAGACATGAAAAGTGGGGAACCGGAGTGTTGAGTGGGTGTGGCTGGTTTAACTCGGGGGAGATTTTTCGTGTACAATACTGGCACGTCTCTCTTTCAGGACTTGCCCGCCCAAGATTTTATCATCTGCTTTGCTGAAGACAGAGGAAATGTGCTTATCAAATTTGAATTTGGCACAAAACTGGGAAAGCAAGCAAATGTGTTTGGTGACATAATGTGGATTCAGAAAAATTCCAACAAATTTGATGACGAGCCAGAAACTGAAGAGACATCTGAGTGAGGATAAAGCTTCTGTGTTTTATGGTATTGGGAGGCTGACGCAGGAGAATCGCTTGAGCCTGGGAGGTGGAGGTTGCAGTGAGCCGAGGTCGTGTCACTGTACTCCGGCCTGATGACAGAGCAAAACTCTGTCTCAAAAAAAAAAAAAAAGATTTTTAATGACAGTTTGGGGTTGTGATAAGGTTAAGATTTGTATTAAGGGTCATTTATAGGTGAAAATAGGACTTTTCATTGCCTGTAAGTTCTATATGAACCAAGAAGTTCCACCTTAGCCTGCATCAATGAAAGTGAAGTGATCAGATCAAGACTTACTCTTATCCTTCTTCAATGATTATCAAATATACCAGGAGGATTGTGCATAGTAGTAGAGGACACTGGGGACTAGAGGACATCATGCATCTTGACAGGCATGAGTGCAGTGAAAAGTCTGTAAGCCATATTATAGGAGGAATTTTAAAGTGACTTTGACTGCATTTAATCATGCAGCAATGCTTTCCTGAGCCAGACATAGCTCTTTGTGGTGAGTACAGAGCAAAAGACCAAAACCTTTATTCTGTCTCATGGTACTTATAACCTTGCTGGAAGAAAATAGACCGTAAATAAGAGAATAAATAAATGAAACTGAGAATTTTAAATAGTGATAATTGCTGTGAAGAAGTAAGACACGATGACAAGAGATGTACAGAGTAGGGTAAGTAACATTTAACAGAGAGGCCGGGGAATGTCTTTCTAAGGATGAGGCACTGACGCTAACGCTGGAAAAGCTAGAAGTCAACCAAGCTACAATCTGGGTGCAAAGCATTTCTTGCAGAAGGGATAGTATATGCAAAGACCACAAGGCAGGAATGACCGTGGTGCCTCGGAGGAAGAGAAAGAGGGCCAAGGTAACTGAAATACAGAAAGTGAGGGGAGCGAAGCTCTCAGAGGTATGGGCAGGGGTGAGATCAGTTAGGCTCTTCTAGGCTACGTTTATGAATTTAGATTTTATTCTAAGGAAAAAGAGAAAAGTACTAAAAAGAAAATGATAAGATCAGAGCTATGTTTTTAAAATTTTTGGGGGGCTTTTATGTAGAGAATAAGTTGGTGAGTAATTGGAAGACAGGTTGGAGTGAGGAGATGGGGTGGGAGACGAAGAGGAAGGTCGGAGCCATGATCCCAGGGAGAGCCGATGGTGGCGCTGCTGAGAGACAGTGCTCCAGGTGGTGCGCTGCTCAATTCAGCCACATCTCAAACAGAAACTGCAAACCACACAATGACTGCCACCATGGGAAAAGTCAGTGAATCAAAGGGAATAAGAAGGAATTGACTTCAGATGAAAAAAACATATGGGTGGGCAGATTTTATAAATACCTTCCACCATAATGAAGAAATCTTAGACCTTGAAGGCGGGAAATGATCAATTCACACATACTTAAAAAATATTTACTCTTTGAAAAATGATCTTATAGAATAAAGCATTATTGCCCTGATAAGACAATCCTATGCTTAATGGAAAGCTTAAGATTTGCTACAAAAAAGTCTAAAATCTTTTCAAATGTCAACACTTTGAACTCATGGGATACTTTGAGATCTCTAAATCTCCTTGGCCCCTCCACACCATGTCCCACTCTCCCACCTAACAAGGACCTCTTATTCCCATTTCTTTCTCTGTGAACAGGACCGCTAGTATCTCAGGAACCCAGGGTGGAGACAGAGGGTTACCTCTGATCCTCCCCTTTGCTCCGTTCTACACTGATGGCATCCGTAACCACGGTCCTTGCTCTACCTACTGCCCTGTTATTTTTCCCCACTACCACTCTCTATTTTCCTCTTTGCAGCAATTCTTGTTATCCTTGATCTATCCCACTCCAGATCTCCACACTTTCTATATATACCAGTAGAAATAGTTCCCTGAACAAATTCAGATGATGTCATTCAACAGGTACCTCCTGGTGTATCATTAAGGCTCCATGGCTGCTTCAACTGAGCATTCAAGACCTTCCATCATGAGACTGAGTCTACCTTATGTTACACCCTTTCCATTTCTAAGCCCCAGTGACCTAGCCAACAAAGAGAAGGAAATTATAGTGTCCATAATAATGTTATATTCCATGTATTATTATCCACATTTCATAAAGAAGGTAGTTTGTTTGCAAGATGGCTACATAATTCCTCCCATTCCTACGTTCACACCTTTCTGTAATGTGACTTTGACTTTTCATCAAGAGATGGTTTCTTTCTCTACCCTCTGTTTTTTGTTGTTGTTTTGTTTTGATAAGGGTCTCACTTTGTCACCCAGGCTGGAGTGCAGTGACATATGCACGGCGCACTGAAGCTTGACTTATTGGGCTCACGTGGTCGTCCCGTCTGGCTAAGTTTTGTATTTTTTTTAAAGATGGGGTTTCATCACGTTGCCCAGGTTTTCCGCCACACTTTGAATCTGGGCTTGGCTGTGACACTTGCATTGCTCAATGTAAGCACCGATTTAAAGTGTTTGTAGATGAGTTTGTGCTCTTTTGCTTGTGGTGGCAATCCTGAGATCATCGTGTGAATGATCCCAAGCTAGGCTGCTGGTTATGGGGAGGAGAAGTGAGATGCCCCATGTAGACATGTGAGACCATCCTCGATCAGGCATCCCCTAGTTGTGTCACTGTCCGACTATATCCTCATACCTGACCCCAGGAGAGATCAGAAGACCTGCCTCATGGAGCCTAGTCCAGTGAGCTGACCCACACAATCAGAGGTAAATAAAACGATTACTGTTTTAAGCCTGCTAAATCTGGGGCTGTTTTGTTACACAGCAACAAATAAATATCTGCCAGTGGGAGGTTTGGAGAGTTGCTCGCAATTTCACAAGAAGTAGTGTTGGAGCTGTAATTCCAACCTAGCCTGCTGACTACACTGCCTGTTATTTTGCCAGGACACACGCTACTTTCCTCAACGTGTCCCCAAAGAACCATCTGCAAAGTTAAACTATATATGGGTGAAAAATGCATAATTGCACATTTAGTGAAAATCCAAACTCAGGGGAATCATTCTCGGAAGAGCTGGGTATGTGGCAATGGTGTTTGTCTGTTAAATTGAGCAATGTCTTTTTTTTTTTTTTTTTTTTTTTGGGACGGAGTTTCGCTCTTGTTACCCAGGCTGGAGTGCAATGGCGCGATCTCGGCTCACCGCAACCTCCGCCTCCCGGGTTCAGGCAATTCTCCTGCCCCAGCCTCCTGAGTAGCTGGGATTACAAGCACGCGCCACCATGCCCAGCTGATTTTTTGTATTTTTAGTAGAGACGGGGTTTCACCATGTTGACCAGGATGGTCTCGATCTCTTGACCTCGTGATCCACCAGCCTCGGCCTCCCAAAGTGCTGGAATTACAGGCTTGAGCCACCGCGCCCGGCCCTGAGCAATGTCTTTTAAAGTGCTCAGCCAAAAAATAGGTTTGCCCCAGATTTGGGAAAAAAAAATCTCTGACCCACTTTTCTCTGCCTTTAGAAAACAAAATACCTTTGCCAGCAGCCTTTTTCCATTCTTTTATGAATCCTCCAAACAACAACACAGGCTTTGGGCTAGGAAGTGGCCCTAGTCCCTTTGCTCTGGGTACTGCTGGGCAAGGCTGCTCTCGGGTAGCTAGAGTGCTTGCGTGGAAGAGCCAGAAGAATCTTGAGCTCTGTGGTAATGATAAGCATCCTAAAAATCACAGGTTGTTTTGCCTTTGTTTATTATTTATTTATTTTGAGATGGAGTCTTGCTCTGTCGCCCAGGCTGAAGTGCAGAGGCACGATCTCGGCTCACTGCAACCGCCGTCTCCTGGGTTCAAGCAATTCTCCTGCCTCAGCCTCCTGAGTAGCTGGGATTATAGCGTATGCCATCATGCTGCCTAATTTTTATATTTTTAGTAGAGATGGGGCTTTACCATGCTGAGGGTGGTCTCAAACTCCTGACCTCGTGACCTGCCTGCCTCGGCCTCCCAAAGTGCTGGGATGACAGGCCTGAGCCACCGCACGCAGTTGCATTTGTT
The DNA here is from genome assembly GCF_009761245.1 of Sapajus apella. Classification (NCBI taxonomy): domain Eukaryota; kingdom Metazoa; phylum Chordata; class Mammalia; order Primates; family Cebidae; genus Sapajus; species Sapajus apella. Next base: position 15,784,479 of record NW_022436941.1, on the reverse strand, counting down.
TATTTTTATTTTATTTTATTTTATTTTATTTATTTATTTATTTTTTTTGAGACGGAGTTTCACTCTTGTTACCCAGGCTGGAGTGCAATGGCGCGATCTCGGCTCACCACAACCTCCGCCTCTTGGGTTCAGGCAATTCTCCTGCCTCAGCCTCCTGAGTAGCTGGGATTACAGGCATGCACCACCATGCCCAGCTAATTTTTTGTATTTTTAGTAGAGACGGGGTTTCACTATGTTGACCAGGATGGTCTCGATCTCTTGATCTCGTGATCCACCCGCCTCGGCCTCCCAAAGTGCTGGGATTACAGGCTTGAGCCACCGCGCCCGGCCACTGTTTATTGTTAAAGAGGAATAAGAAGAGGTAGGACACGGCAGGAAAGGCGGAGGTAAACACCATCTTTTCCCTAAGATTTCCACAGGTCCCAGAGGTGGTTGAAGGGTAGTTATGGAGGCTTGTTGCCACTCATTTCTGAGGGAGCCTTGGTCCCTTGCGAGAAGCTGATAATACTATGTATTCAATTCATGTTTATTAGCACTTAGTGTGTGCAAAGCACAGCAGGGGGTCAGACAAATGGCAATCAGGGTTTCCTTTTTTTTTTTTTTTTTTTGAGATGGAGTCTCACTCTGTCACCAGGCTGGAGTGCAGTAGCGTGATCAGCTCATTGCAACCTTCAACTCCCTGGTTCAGATGATTCTTCTGCCTCAGCCTCCTGAGTAGCTGGGATTACAGGCATGCACCACCACACCCAGCTGATTTGTATTTTTAGTAGAGACAGGGCTTCACCATATTGGCGAGGATGGTCTTGATCTCCCGACCTTGTCATCTGCCTGCTTCAGCCTCCCAAAGTACTGGGATTACAGGTGTGAGCCACTGCACCTGGCCCAGGATTTCTATGTGTTGTTTGTGTAGTGAACTCTATCTTGGACAGACAAAGCTTGAGTTTCCAGTATTACAGATCTATCACTCTGTAGGTTTCTGTAGGGTAGCCTTTTCCCAAAGATTTAAGTAGATGGATGTAGTGTGAACTGGTTTTTATGTTAGCCCAAACAAAGCCTAATTAGAAGGATGTCTATTACCTTGGAAATTTTAAAGCTATTAATAGAACAAGAAATCGTTTTTCTATTATATCGTTCTCTGGTTTGGAGTATCTGGACCATTGCAACATGGAGAAATGGGAAAAGCATGAGCTCTGAATGAGAGAGAATGAGGATGGTATCCTAGTTACAATGTCACATGATCTTGAGGCTTGAGGGATCTTTTGACAATAATATGACTGTTACAATTTCAGTATTAAATAGTGTAATGTCTTTAAAGGGCTTAGTACATTGTCTGGGCCCTTGGGAATTCTATATATGTGTCAGCTCCTATGATGGTTAATACTGTCAACTTGATTGGATTGAAGGATGAAAAGTATTTATTCTGGGTGTGTCTGTGAGAGTGTTGCCAAAGGAGATGAACGTTTGAGTCAGTGGCCTGGGAAAGGCAGACTCACTCTTTTTTTTTTTTTTTTTTGAGATGGAGTTTCACTCTTGTTACCCAGGCTGGAGTGCAATGGCATGATCTCGGCTCACCGCAACCTCCGCCTCCTGGGTTCAGGCAATTCTCCTGCCTCAGCCTGCTGAGTAGATGGGATTACAGGCAAGCGCCACCATGCCCAGCTGATTTTTTGTATTTTTTAGTAGAGGCGGGGTTTCACCATGTTGACCAGGATGGTCTCGATCTCTTGACCTCGTGATCTACCCGCCTCGGCCTCCCAAAGTGCTGGGATTACAGGCGTGAGCCACCGCGCCCGGCGGCAGACTCACTCTTAATCTGGGTGGGCACCGTCTGATCAGCTGCCACCAAGGCCAGGATATAAAGCAGGCAGAAAAACGTGAAAAGCCTAGATTGGCTTAACCTCCCAGCCGACATCTTTCTCCCCTGCTGGATGCTTCTTGCCCTAAAATATCAGACACCAAGTTCTTTGGCTTTTGGGACTTGGACTGGCTTCCTTGCTACTCAGCTTGTAGACGGCCTATTGTGGGACCTTGTGATTGTGTGAGTTAATACTACTTAATAAAGTTCCTTTACATATATGTGTGTGTGTGTGTGTGTGTGTGTGTGTATCTCCTATTAGTTCTGTTTCTCTAGAGAACCATGACTAATACAGCTCCTGAGCATGTTATAATTAAAAACAGCAACAATATTTACGTGTTCTTTTTTGAACAGTAGAAATGAAACATGGTGAGGGCAAATACATTTAACAACTTTTTTGTTGTTGTTTTTTAGATGGAGACTCGCTTTGTCACCCAGCCTGGAGCGCAGTGGTGCTTTCTTAGCTCACTGCAACCTCTGCTTCCCCAGTTCAAGTGATTCTCCTGCCTCATCCTCTGGAGTAGTTGGAATTACAGGTTCCCCTCACCACACCCAGCTACTTTTGTATTTTTAGTAGAAACAGGGTTTCACCATGTTGGCCATGGCTGGTCTCAAACTCCCAACCTCAAATGATCATGATCCACCTGCTTCGGCCTCCCAAAGTGTTGGGATTACAGGCTTGAGCCACTGCACTCTGCTAAAAATGATTTTATTTTTTTTTTTGAGACATACTCTTGCTCTCTCGCACAGGCCAGAGAGCAGTGGCGCAATCTCAGCTCACTGCAACCTCTGCCTCCCAGGTTCAAGCAATTCTCTTACCTCAGCCTCCCAAGTAGCTGGGACTACAGGTGCACATCACCACGCCTGGCTAATTTTTGTATTTTTAGTAGAGATGGAGTTTTGCCGTATGGGCAAGGCTGGTCTTGAACTCCTGAGCTCAGGTGATCCACTCGCCTGGCCTCCTAAAGTGCTGGGGATTACAGGGGTAAGCCACCACATCCGGTCCTAAAAATAAATCTTAATGCTACATCATGAATTAACCTTGAAAACATTCTGGTAAATAAAATAAGAGATAAAATGACAATATTGTATAATTCCACTATATGAGGTACCTAAAATAGGCAAATTCTTAGAGACAGAATGGTGAATATAGGTTACTAGAGGCTGAGGAGAGGGGGAACGAGAAGCTGTTGTTGATTGATTTATTGTTGTTGTTGTTCTGTGAGACAGAGTCTCACTCTGTAGCCCAGGCTGGAGTACAGTGGTGCAATGTCAGCTCACTGCAACCTCCACCTCATGGGTCCAAGCAATTCTCTGCCTCAGCCTCCTGAGTAGCTGGGATTACAGGCACCTGCCACCACGCCCAGCTATTTTTTTTGTATTTTTAGTAGAGATGGAGTTTTACCGTCTTGGCCAGGCTGGTCTTGAAATCCTGACCTTGTGATCCACCTGCCTTGGCTTCCCAAGGTGCTGGGATTACAGGTGTGAGCCACCATGCCTGACCTGTTTATTGTTTTTGTTTATTTGTTTGTTTTTCAATTTTTTTAAAAAATAGAGACAGGGTTTCACCATGTTGACCAGGATGGTCTCGATCTCTTGACCTGGTGATCCACCCATCTCGGCCTCCTAAAGTGCTGGGATTACAGGTGTGAGCCACTGTGCCTGGCTGGACTCTTTATTGTTTAGTGGGTACAGAGTTTCAGGTTGAAATGATGAAAAAGTTATGGAGAGGGATGGATGGTTGCACAACATTGCGAATGTACTAATGCCACTGAATGGTGTGCTTAAAAATGGCCAAAGTCATAAACTTTATGTTATGTATATTTTACTACAATTAAAACAAAATTTCTAAAGCAAATCTTTATTAAGGATCATACAAATGCTGAACAGTTTCTTATGTGTTATTGAGGACGTTAAAAACAAAAAGCCTCCAATTCCAGGAAGATAGTGTTAAGACAGCTTGGGAGGTTAGCTTTGAATGTTAAATACTTTTTTTTTTTTTTGAGACACAGCCTTGCTTTGTCACCACACTGGAGTGCAGTGGTGCTATTTCGGCTCACTACAACCTCCGACTTCTGGGTTCAAACAATTCTCCTGCCTCAGCCTCCCGAGTAGCTGGGACTACAGGTGCGTGCCACCATGCCCAGCTAACTTTTGTATTTTTAGTAGAGACGGGGTTTCACCATGTTGGCCAGGATGGTCTCAATCTCTTGGCCTTGTGATCTGCCCACGTTGGCCTCCCAAAGTGCTGGGATTAGAGGCGTGAGCCATTGCGCCCAGCCTAAATACTTCTTTTTAATGTCCATTTTCTATCAAATTGAATGAGAATTGATGGATTAGAAAGCAGTTGGTTCTACCCTGTGCTTAGGTCAAGCTCTCAAAAATGAGCTTATTCATTCTCTCATTGACTCCACTTGAACTTATGTCACCCTAAGCTGAAATATACATCTGGAAGAACATAGACCAATAGATACCTGAATAGGTGCAAAAATTAGATACAGGGAAGGTGTTAATTTGGTGACTATGTCAGCATTCTCACAATTGTGACCAGAAATTCCACTCGGTCTGGCTTAAGCAAAAAAGGGCTCGTTCACATGAAATAGTTCTGACTTTGGAGGAGGCTTGACCTGCTCCCATGATGTTGTTAAGGGGCTGGGTACTCCATCCCTCCATTCTGCCTGCCTTGTTTCTGCCTTCAGGTTCCACATGATAGACCTCAGCAACTCCAAGCTCATAACTTCTGGTTGCAGAACACCCAAAGCAATTTCTGACTGCACGTCCTCACACCACATTAAGCATGAGCTCCTTTTGGGAGCTCTCAGGAAGAGCAAGAAAACTCCTTTTTCCCAAAGTCCCAGCAAACATCTCTTCACATCTCATTGGCTCTGGTTGGGTTGCACATTCATCTCTGAGCTCGTCACGGTAACCAGGGAGATGTGTATGCCAATTGGTTTAAGGCAGGGTTAGCATCTCTTCAGGGCTACACTGTAGTCTATATATAATTAGCTCCCCCTGGAGTTTTGTAAAACACAGTGTGTCCAGCCAATCACAATGGCAGCCTTAGAATTTATCTCATCCTTTCCCAAAGAGTATTCACTCTTTGAGTGCAAGGACTATGTCACCATCTTCTATCCACTCATAGCATCTGGCTCTTTATGGCTGCTTGGTAAGTACTTATGAATGAATGAATCATTGTATGAGTTCACAGAAGACTCGCTATAAAGTATAAACCTTCCATCTGAATTTAACATAAAATTATTATTTTTTCATTGGTTTTTTGCTACTGGATGATTAACAGTTATTAATTTTCAATATTAACAAAGATGAGGCAAAGCATAGATGAATATGATTTTAGTCTTCTGCTCGATTAGAAGATGATACTTTTGTATGTCACATTTGTTATATTTAGGTTTGAATTAAAATTTAGTCGTTGTAATTCAAATCTCCATGAGCAGAGACTAAGCTCTTACCCTGGGGCTTCTCTCCACACTCAACTGGGGAAAGACAGCACTGACTCCGCTGGTTCTTGAGTGAGTAGTAGACTGTAAACACTAACTTTGTGTGTATTTTTACGATTTAATTTCCCCTTTTTATGGGAATATAAAATGTATTTTTAAAAATAAATAAATCTTTAATGAAAGTGTGTGATGGTTGACATGGAAAGTGTGTAAATCTGTCACCTACAATATAAGTACACATTTAAATATGCATATTATGAACATTTAAAGCTGCAATGGTTCAAAATAATGTTAGCCTCTTGTGTGAAACATTAGTCTATAAATATGAGCCCACTAGCACCTTAAATACAGATTGTGTTATATATAAGCAACCAATGTAAAATATTTTCAATCTAAAATTTATTCTCAAATTTTGTCTTTAAGAAATTGATACTCTGTGCCAATTTTACTTTGTAAATAGAAAAAAATACCATAAAAATTCCTCAAGCTTCTAATGTTTTTCTTTTTTTTTTTTTTTTTTTTGAGACGGAGTTTCACTCTTTTTACCCAGGCTGGAGTGCAATGGCGCGATCTCGGCTCACTGCAACCTCCGCCTCCTGGGTTCAGGCAATTCTCCTGCCTCAGCCTCCTGAGTAGCTGGGATTACAGGCACGCGCCACCACGCCCAGCTAATGTTTTCTTGTATTTTTAGTAGAGACGGGGTTTCACCATGTTGACCAGGATGGTCTCGATCTCTTGACCTCGTGATCCACCCGCCTCGGCCTCCCAAAGTGCTGGGATGACAGGCTTGAGCCACTGTGCCCGGCCCTAATGTTTTTCTTAATGTAAAAATTATCACAAAAAATGGGAAGTAGTTTTCTCCCATGAAATATTCCCTAGACTCTCTCTCCTTCATCTACTTTTTTTTTTTTTGCCTTTGAGAGTCTCATCTTCCTCTATGACTTAAACAATCAAATATAAGTTGATAACACCCAACTCAATGTACAGCCCTATTGTCACTCATGTGTGCCATAACATCCTAACGGAAATCACCATTCCTGTGACCTTACATGCCTTGGTCCATGGCATTAGCATCTGCCTATTTGACACAACCCAATCCCTTGGGTCTTAGATTCCTTTTGCTCCACCATCCACCCTCTGGCTCCCTTCAGGAACTCCACTGACTAGTTCTGTCACATCCAGCTCCACAGTGTTTCTCTCCACTCTGTGGGTTTAAGCTCTTATCACTGCTTCTGAATGACCTGCACTCTCTTCCACTTTGGAGACAGTGATTCTAGTTTCTTACCAACTAATCTGCCATCCAACCTGTCCGTGCCTTAAATAATCAGTTTGTAATACAATCTGATTCTAATTTTTCTGCTTTAAATCCTTCACGGTTTTCTTATTCCTTTTAGAATAAAGTATATGTTCAAAGACTTTTGCAGTCTGGCTCCAATTTACCATACAATCTCATCTTCTATCGCTCCTTCCAGCTCTTGCACACAATCTTGCTTTCTGCCCCAGCCCCAACAGATTACTCATTAGTCTGTGAACACTCACTAAGCCTTTATGTTGTTTTCTTATGTCTAAATCGCTTTACTCATCTTTCTCCCTGTCTAAAGTTAACTTCAGTAATTTCTGATTTCCCATCACAATCAGCTCCTCTCCCTCCTGCACTCCCACCAAATCAGGTTCCCAGTGCGCAGGGCTAGTATTAGCGGTATTAGTGTTCCTGAGTGGGTGGCACTTACTGGAGGAGGCAGAGAGAGGGAGGGCTCTGTCTCATTTGTCTTAGCATGGACAACTCCTAGCAGGTGTTTAGTATGTACTGAAAAATGTTTGGTGAATGAGTCTTCATTTTGAATTCTCAGAAATACCTTAAATTTGACTTATAAACTTCCAGAAATAGGAAAAAGACCTACAGATTCATAGCAGTTATATGACTACATGTGGTAAAAGCAAGCAAGTTATATCCAAGACAAACTGCAGCAAGGTAAACCCATTTCGCTACAGTCCCTTCTCTGTATTTTAAGACCTGTCTAATTTGAGATCCCTTTCACGTGCTCCCCTTCCAAGGTTTAATGTACGTGATTAATCTTGACTTGCCTTAATACTGCTAGGAATGTGGCAATGACCTCAGCTGAACACTGGCAAAGTGATTAATGTTACATGAACTGGATGAGGTGGTTTCCCCCACCCCTGCTCTGCTCTGGCTCCTGAATAAACACATTCATGCAAGATTCAGTTGCAGACCTTTGCTCGATGGAAAATGTACCATGATTTCAAAGAGTAATGTTTCAGATGCAATAAACAACGTTAAAGGAAACACGGTCCTTATTAAAGAAAATGCTGTTTCAGGCTAAAGTCCCAGTGATCATAAAAGATATATGATGCAATAAACAAAATGAACCATAGGCAGACAGGCCCATTCGATGACTAACCACTGATTGAATTTTCCAACACGTTTAGAGTTTCTAACAGATAAACTATTCACAAAAGGTTCGTGTTAAGTATAAGGCTCTCATTTCCTTTTTATGTTTCTAGTGGGGTCCAAGAACAGTAGAGGATATTCCTTCCTTTTTTCTTTTTTTTTTCTATTGGTTGTTTGTGTTTTTGAATTTTTTATGATGTGAGAAGACTGGCAAACAGTTGCTATGATTGTCAAATGCCTTAAATCAAGAAGAGAGGATGCGATAAAACACAGTTTCCATGGTAACGCATTGTAACCTGGTACCGCTGGATTATGAGCCAGCTCACATCTATGATCATTACTTGTTGACAGGCATAAATTGTGCCTAAAAGCATTAATTTTGGAGATAAAACTAGAATGTGCAGCTAAGTTTTAATAATGCTTAAATATTTCCAAGGTAGTGGCAGCAAATCAACTCTGGTTGTGTTATTATTTAAATAATATTGATAAACTAGCCACAAATACTGTTTACAAGCTTTTCTCTAAAAATGGTGTAAGATCTGTGTATACAGTTGGTTCTCCACATTCCTGGGTTCCATATCCATGAATTTAACCAACCTCAGGTTGAAAATATTGGGGAAAAAAAAGTCCCACAAAATTGCCAAAAGTGAAACTTGAATTTGCCACCCACCGAGCATTGTGCTGAATTCACGCGAATGTGGTGATGTGTACGCATTGTATTAAGTATTATAAGCAATCTGGAGAACTTAAAGTATATGACAGAATGTGTAAGTTATATGCAAATACCAGGTTAGTTTACGTAAGGGACTGAGCATCTGCAGATTTTGGCATCCAAGAGAGTTCTAGAATCAATCCCAAATGGTTACTGAGGGACAACGTATACTCTTGAGGCTGCAAGTGGTAGCTGACATGTTTTTGATGGCATTTAAAAAAATCCAAGGTCAGCCAGGCATGGTGGCTCACGCCTGTAATCCCAGCACTTTGGGAGGCCGAGGCGGGCAGATCATGAGGTCAGGAGATCGAGACCATCCTGGCCATGGTGAAACCCTGCCTCTACTAAAATACAAAAAAATTAGCTGGGTGTGGTGGCGTGTGCCTGTAGTCCCAGCTACTCAGGAGGCTGAGGCAGGGGAATCGCTTTAATCCGGGAGACAGAGATTGCAGTGAGCCAAGATTGTGCCATTGCATTCCAGCCTGGCAAAAGAACAAGATTCCGTCTCAAAAAAAAAAAAAAAAAAAAAAGAAAAGAAAAAATCCAAGGTCAACAATGATATGGAGTGATAGCCAGACATTTTAATAAAGGAATGTTTTCAATATGGACAAATTCCTAAATATCTTGATAATACAGACGCTCCTAGAACTATTGTAGTACATTCATACACAATGTTTTTAGTAGACATAAGTTTCTTTTCCATGTTTTGAGGAGACTGAGATAAAATGTGGTTGATCACATGCTTTTTTTGGTATAAAAACGGCATATTCTTTATTTTGCATACTTTAATTTCAGAACAAAATGAACAAACAATATAAAAAACCACAATTTACAACATCTAATCCTGCTGTCAGAGTAGGGAAAGAATGGGGGCTTGACACCCTTGTTTCCTGCCTTCAACAGAAGGACAGGAGAGAAAAAATACACCAGACATCAGCAGAGGGAGCCAGGTGGGACAGGGGCACTCACGGCTGCAGGAGGAGCCATGGGGATACTATACAAGGGCAGTTTTCCAACTATGAACTCCTAATCTACTTCTTCCATGCGAGACGCATCCTCATCACCCTCAAGAGAAGGGATCTCATCACAAACCGCAGCACTGGGTTCCTCTGCTGCCACTTCATCTTGTTGATACCTAGACCTAACTTGATCATGCGGTAGATGCGGTTGGAGTGGGTCTGGGGTCCTCAAGGGAAAAGCCAGAAGAGAGCAGAGCGGTTTCAAACAGCAGCACCACAAGGTCCTTGACTCCCTTGTCATTCTTGTCTGCCTCAGACTTCTGTCTCAGCGTCTCCACAATGGGTGGTCAGGGTTGATCCCCAGGTGCTTTTTGGCCATCATGTAGCCCATGGCGGAGTTGTCCCGAAGTGCCCGGGCTTTCACGATCCACTCCATATTGGCTGTCCAGCTGTAGGTGCTGGCCACAGTGCAGCATGGTGAAGACACAAGCCTATTGGAGATTGTCACCTTCTCAACCTTCTTATCTAAGATTTCCTTCATGAGCTTGCAGAGGTTCTCAAACTTTGCCTTGCTCTCTTCCATTTTCTTCTTCTCCTCACCCTCCAGTAGCTCCAGACCCTCCTTGGTAACTGAGACCAGGCTCTTCCCATCAAACTGCTTGAACTGCTGCACACAGTATTCGTCAATGGGCTCAGTCATATATACAACCTCGAAGCCCCACTTCTGCACTCGCTCCACAAAAGCTGAGTTGGCCACCTGCTCTTTGCTCTCACCAGTGATGTAATAGATGGACTTCTGTGTCTCCTCATGCGAGAAACGTACTCTGACAGAGATGTGATCTCGTCTCCAGACAGGGAAGTGTGATAGCGAAGCAGCTCAGACAGGCGGCATCAGTTAGTGGAATCCTCATGAATACCAAGCTTGAGATTTTTAGAGAATGCCTCATAGAATTTCTTGTAATTCTTGTCTTCCGCCAGTTCAGAGAAGAGCTCAAGGCACTTCTTAACAATGTTTTTGCAAATGACGTTCAAGGTTTTGCTCTGCTGGAGCATTTCTCGGGAGATGTTCAGAGGCAAATCCTCAGATTCAACCACACCACGGATAAAGTTGAGATACTCTGGTATCAACTCATCACAGCTGTCCATGATGAATACACGACGGACATAGAGTTTGATGTTGTTCTTTTTCTTCTTGTTCTCAAAAAGGTCAAAGGGAGCCCAACGAGGAATGAATAGCAATGCCCTGAATTCCAGCTGACCTTCTACAGAAAAGTGCTTGACTGCCAAGTGGTCTTCCCAGTCATTGGTGAGGCTTTTGTAGAATTCTCCATGCTCCTCTTGAGTGATGTCATCAGGGTTTCTAGTTCAAATAGGCTTTGTCTTGTTTAGTTCTTCCCGATGAATGTATTTCTCTTTGATCTTCTTAGTTTTCTTCTTCTTATCGTTACCGCTATCATCCTCCTCATCTGAACCCACAACTTCAATCTTGGGTTTTTCTTCATCATCTTTATCTTCGTCTTCTTTCTCACCTTTCTCTTCCTCTGCCTCATCATCACTAATTTCCTTCTCTCGTTCCTTCTCCAAATAAAGGGTGATAGGATAGCCTATGAACTGAGAGTGTTTCTTCACTACTTCTTTGACCCGCCTTTCTTCTAAGTACTCTGTCTGATCTTCTTTAAGGTGGAGGGTCACTTTGGTACCCCTGCCAATGGGCTCACCATGGTGAGCATGCACAGTGAAGGAACCTCCAGCAGAAGACTCCCAGGCATACTGTTCATCATTGTTGTGCTTTGTGATCACAACCACTTTCTCTGCCACCAGGTAGGCAGAATAAAAGCCAACACCAAATTGCCCAGTCATGGAGATGTCTGCACCAGCCTGAAGAGCCTCCATGAATGCTTTAGTACTAGCCTTGGCAATGGTTCCCAAATTATTTATGAGATCTGCTTTGGTCATGCCAATGCCTGTGTCTACCAAAGTCAATGTATGTCCCTGAAGGTTGGGGATGATATCAATTTTCAGCTTTTTACCACTGTCCAACTCGGAAGGGTCTGGCAGGCTCTCATAGTGAATCTTGTCCAAGGCATCAGAAGCATTAGAGATCAACTCCCGAAGGAAAATCTCCTTGTTGGAATAGAAGGTATTGATGATGAGAGACGTGAGTTGGGCAATTTCTGCCTGAAAAGCAAAAGTCTCACCTCCTCCTCTCCAGGGTGCACTTCCTCAAGCATCTTGAAAAGAAAAGGCTCACAGGTATTAGAAAGGAAGGTGGGCTGGCTGTCCAACACACACGCGGCACACGAGCAGCACCGGAGGGACTCGAGAGCGATCACATGCTTTTTACACATTTCCTCCCATGTCCTCATCAGAAGCACTCACACTACCGTCAAACATTTTAAGGTTAGAACGACGATTACATTATGTGTAGCAGTTACCCATTAACCAATATAGTTAACAAGAAATTTTGTTCCAAGGCTGCTTATGACACTTCTAAATTTATCTTTATGACAATCAAGATAATCATGGCCAGGTGCAGTAGTTCATGCCTCTAATCCCAGCAGTTTGGGAAGCCAAGGCAGGAGGATTTCTTGAGCCCAGGAGTTTGAGACCAGCTTGGGCAACATGGCAAGACCTCATCTCTACAAAAAATAAAAAACAAAAAACATATCCATCTGTGGTGGTACAAACCTGTGGTCTCAGCTACTCAGAAGACTGAGGCAGGAGGACTGCTTGAGCCTGGGAGGTTAAGGCTGTAATGAGCCGTGTTCACATCACTGCACTCCAGCCTAAGTGATAGAGCAAGACATTGTCTCAAAAAGAAGTAAAAAAATAAAATGGCCTGGCGTGGTGGCTCATGCCTGTAATCCCAGCACTTTGGGAGGCCGAGGCAGGCGGATTACCTGAGCTCAAGAGTTTGAGAACAGCCTGGGCAACACAGTGAAACCCCATCTCTACTAAAATACAAAAAATTAGCCGGGTATGGCGGTGTGCACCTGGAGAATTGCAAGAACCGGGGAGGTGGATGTTACAGTGAGCTCAGATCGCACCACTGTACTCCAGCCTGGGTTACAGAGCGAGACTCCTCAAAACAACGAAAACGACAAAAAGACAGAAAAAAAGATAATTTGATCTGATCTGATATGATCTAATATGATACAATAAAATTGGTCCATTTTCTCAACATCTAGACTTTATGTAAGAGTTCACTTATTTCTCTCGTGACTTCTGAGCTCCCTTTCACCACTATTGCTTTTACAGTGAGTGTGGGATAAACAAGGAGAGACAGATTACTCTTCCTCCAAGTGTGGCTTTCACTGCCCCGGGCCTCAGAAGGGCAGAGAGAGTGACCAGCACACCTCAGTTTCCATTTCTGTGCACTTGGGATTAGACCTATTTCATAAGGTTGTTGTAAGCATCTATTGAGATGGACACATGTGGAGACCTTAGAACAGTACTTGACACACAGTAAGTCCTCCATGAAGGTTAGCTCCTGTCTTTTCCTCTTCCCTTTTCTCCCACTCCTCCTCATCACACCTCCCTGTTTGTCCAGCCTTGTGCTTCCCACCCAGGTGTGCCTAGTAAATGTTTGTTACATTGAATAAGCCTATTTGCTTAATTGGTTATTACAAGAGTGCTTATTGTAACTAATTTTGCAGGAATGTGTCACATTTTCAGGAAATCTGACTACATTGCTTGCACCTTACCTGTCAGAGATTCACAAAAATACTTTAGTTATCAGAGCTCATGAAGCTGTGTAATAATTGTATCTCCTGGTATTGCTAATTTGTAGAATCAAACCCTTGGGAAAACTGCAGGGCATCTGAACCAATCTAACACAGGCTAGTCTTGAACTTACTGACCTGAGAAGGGTACCTATTTAAGAATCCTGCACAGTTTCAAGCCGTCACTCAGAAATTTGCCAGCTACTTCTGTTTTCTCAGTTCTTCGAGTTTAGTTTAGCGTTTTAAGAATAAAATTATTTTAAGAAAAAAGAAAGCAATTTTCTTCGATTCTAATTGCTATAGACCCTGGATTATGTCAACATGATAGTTAGTCTAAAAAAATTAAGACATTGGCCCATGCATATCCGGCTTTCCACACTGAATACCATTTGGCATTCTTTTTATTTATCACTAGTCATTTTCCTTTCACTTTCCCCAAAGCATACTCCCAAATGTAACCATCTTCTTAATCTCACTCTCAACTTTTAAAATCTCAGTCAGTGATCTTGTTCTGTAGACACATAGAAAATAAAAGCTATCATATGATAACCTGCTCTTTTTAAAAAGTTCCCTAGTCGGGCGCAGTGGCTCACGCCTATAATCCTAGCACTTTGGGAGGCTGAGGTGGGTGGATCACCTGAGGTCAGGAGTTCAAGACAAGCCTGGCCATGACGGTGAAACCCCATCTTAAAAAAAAAAAAAAAAAAGAAATAAAAAGTTCCCTAACATGCACTTGACCCTTGAACAACTTGGGGGTTGGGATGCCAACCCCTGCCTAGTTAAAAATCCTCATATGACTTTTGATTCCCCTCAAAATTTACTAATAGTCAGCCATTGACTGGAATCCTTACCTATAACATGAACAGGTGATTAACACATTTTGTATGTTGCATGTATTATATACTGATGTAAGTTAGAGAAAAGCGAATATTAAGAAAATCATAAAGAAGATAAAATATATTTACTATTCATTAAGTGGAAATGGATCATCATAAAGCTATTTATCCTTGCCATCTTCACACTGAGCAGGCTGAGGAAGAGAATGAAGAGGCGGGGTTGGTCTTGCTGTCTCAGGGATGGTAGACGTAGGAAAAAAAATCCACATATAAGTGGACTTACAAAGTTCAAACTCATGCTGTTCAAGTGTCAACTGTACAAGAAGTGCTGAAGCACAGGGCTAGCTACATGCAAAGCCATCAACAAATGTTAGGCTCTTAGTTGAAAGAAAGGAGTTTTCTAGCTTAGAGTAAGGAGTTTCCTAATGTACAGGAATCAGTGTTCTTCTTTCCTTAAGATTAACCGTTCAACCTAGGCCGGGCGCGGTGGCTCACGCCTATAATCCCAGCACTTTGGGAGGCTGAGGCGGGTGGATCACAAGGTCAAGAGATCGAGACCACCCTGGTCAACATGGTGAAACCCCGTCTCTACTAAAAATACAAAAATTAGCTGGGCATGGTGGTGCATGCATATAGTCCCAGCTACTCGGGAGGCTGAGGAGAACTGCTTGAACCCAGGAGGCGGAGGTTGCGGTGAGCCGAGATTGTGCCATTGCACTCCAGCCTGGGTAACAAGAGCGAAACTCCGTCTCAAAAAAAAAAAAAAAAAAGAAAAGAAAGAGAAAGGGGCTTTGGTCAGGCACGGTGGCTCATGCCTGTAATCCCAGCATTTTGGGAGGCCAAGGCAGGTGGATCACTTGAGGCTAGGAGTCCGAGACCAGATTGGCCAACATGGTGAAACCCCATTTCTTTTTTTTAAAACAAACAAAATAAAACAAAAAAAAAACATTCAACCTGTATGCCACTCATCAGTTCCTTGTTGTTTTCTCTCAGTTTTAGTTTTATCATGTGTTTCCATTTCTCTATTTTCAGGTGTTTTTCTCTCTCTCCTGATTCTTCCCCATTACAGTCTTTCTTATCCAAACCTAGTCTTTGTCCAGAGTTCCTATCTCAATGAAAGCACCATCATTCCTATCAGAAGTTTAGGTATTATCTGCCCTTCCTGCTCTTATCCAATCCATCTCCTCTGCACACCCCACCCTCTGCATTTTGGGCTCAATGGGATGTGGGTTTGTGGCTGAAAAATGCCTGTGCAGGTGGTGGTAGGATGCTGCTTTTATTTGTGTGTTTGTCTTAATTTAGAATATGTTCTAAGGCAGGGGTCCCCAACCCCCAAGCTGCAGACGGGTACCGGGCCTCATAGCAGGAGTTGAGGGGAGGAGAGCATTGCTACCTGAGCTCAGCCTCCTGTCAGATCAGCCACGGCATTAGATTCTCATAGGACCCTGAATCCTATTGTGAACTGTGCATGTGAGGGATCTAGGTCGCATGCTCCTTATGAGTATCTAATGGCTCAAAACCCCAACCCATCCCCTCCATCCTTCCTGTCCATTGAAAAATTGTCTTTCGAAAAGCTGGTCTCTGTTGCCAAAAAGGTTGGGAACCACCATTTTGATATTTTTTGGGAAAGAAAACATTTAGAACGTGGGAGGGTGGGATTGGGACTGGAAGGGATTCTTTCATAACTGCGTTCTCATGTTTAGATTATTGCTAGTATGCTCTCACTTTTGGACTGGTCCTGAAAGAATTTTCCCACTGTAGGAGCTACATTTCCTTTATAACAATTATTTAGCAGTGACTGATGTTCCACTAAAAAACACCATTCTCTTAATAAGACTGTCACTATTTCTTTTTTTTTTTTTTTTTTTGAGACGGAGTTTCGCTCTTGTTACCCAGGCTGGAGTGCAATGGCGCGATCTCGGCTCACCGCAACCTCCGCCTCCCGGGTTCAGGCAATTCTCCTGCCCCAGCCTCCTGAGTTGCTGGGATTACAGGCACGCGCCACCATGCCCAGCTAATTTTTTGCATTTTTAGTAGAGACGGGGTTTCACCATGTTGACCAGGATGGTCTCGATCTCTTGACCTCGTGATCCACCTGCCTCGGCCTCCCACAGTGCTGGGATTACAGGCTTGAGCCACCGCGCCCGGCCTGACTGTCACTATTTCATAGTTCCTTTTGCTCTCTGTGTGAGACAGGGCCCAGGAGGCCATGCAGCCTGAGAGATTTTACTACCAAGCAATGCTGGCCTAGGGAAGCAAGGGTGTATTTGTAGTCAACTCAGAGTTACTGTGTTTCTGGGTGACCTAGAGTAGAGTGACTTCATGTTTGGGATATTGTTGCTCACTCTGGATGTCTTCTTCACCCCAGGGAAGAACCTGACCCAAAATGGCAGCAGGCAGTAGATGAAAGGCTGTCTGCTAAGCCTTCCCTGGTCAGGCCAGCCAGTTGACTGCTGCATACTTCCAAGTTGCCTTTGACATTTTCCTAGGTAAGTCAACAGAAAATAGTTTTTCTTCTTTCTGTATTCCTGTATTCTTTTCATTGTATGAGAGTGTTTTATGGTGATAGAAGCAGGAGGCAGAGAAACTCTAGGTGAGCAGGGGAAGGTCTGCCCCACCTTCAAGCCAAAAAGCCTGAAACCCACAGTCCAAAGTGAGAACTTCTGTACCTGTTTGCCTGCCCTCTCCTGATTGGTTCTTTCCGAAAAGGTCATTTTTTTTTTTTAATTGGGTCTTGTTCTGTCACCGAGGCTGGAGTGCTGTGGCACAATCTTGGCTCACTATAACCCCCGTCTCCTGGATTCAAGCAATTCTCCTGCCTCAGCCTCCCAAGTAACTCAGACTACAAGTGCATATCACCATGCCCAGCTAATCTTTATGTAATTTTGGTAGAGACAGAATTTCATCATGTTGGCCAACTGGATCAAACTCCTGGCCTCAGCCTCCCAAAGTGCTGGGATTACAGGAGTGAGCCACTGTGCCCAGATGAATAATGTTTTTTTACCAATCAAATGTTGCCTTTTCCAAAACTACCTGTGGCCCACCCTGACCCACCTCCTGTACCTGCAAAGATCCCTGACTCAGCTGGAGGAGAAGAAAAGCAGCTGGACATTGAGGAGAGACGACTTGGCTTCAAAGACAATGGCTGGATGCTGGACAGAGGAAATTTGACTTCGGAGGAGAGAAGCAGATAGACCACTTGACTTCAGGAGGGAGCAACCTGCTCTTCCCATCTGCTTTCCAGCTCCCCTCTCCACTGAGCTGCTTTCATCACTCAGTAAAATTCTCTGCATTCACAGTCCTTCAATTCATCCTATGACCTCATTCTTCTTGGGCACCAGACAAGAATTCAGAACCCACCAAGTCCAGATACCCCAAAAGATTGTCACACACTGGGCCTTTGCCCTTGCTGGTGGAGGACAGCCCGCCCCACGCAAGGAGGAAGAAGGCTCACTGAGCTGATATCACCCTGCTGTTTGTGGAGGGCAGAGCTAAGAGAGCATTGTAATGTACCCTCTAGGGCCTTAGGGTCATAGGCACCCCCACCTGGATGCCACTGCAGGGCCTGCACAGAGTTTGCATCTGCTGTTGCCAAAGCAGCCAGCTAGTTCCCGAACTCGATTATCTACGTGTCCCCTCCGGTGGGGCTGGAGCATGGCAGACTGAGTCAACAGGGCACCCCTGTCATGAGTCCCACAAAGGGGTCAAGGAAATATCCTACATCAGTGGGCTATTGGGACAGAGTTAAAAACTAAGGAAATTTAAATAAAGTATGAACTTGAGTTTAAAACAAGAGTGTTTGTACTTGGTCTGTGTATTATCTATATTAATGAAATGAAATGCTGACCTTGCTGTTGTTTTCACATTTTTCCCTAAAAGGACAGAGTTTTTCTTTTCTAGAGACTTTTGGAAGCGTGCAGTAAAGGAAAACGACCTGATCAGCGGTCTAGTTTGTGTGCTGGAGACCCATGCGTTCCTGACAACTCTCCTGTTCTGCTTCCGGGGTCCAGTACCCAGTGTTGACTTCCAGATGTTGACTTATTCTAGGGAATATTACATTGCAGTCTACTGAGGGCTCTGGGTCAATCCTGCATTTACCTAAAAGACACAGTATTGGAAGTCACTTCTACTCCTGAATTTTAATGCTCCATTATTCTGATAAGTAAACTTTTTTTTTTTTTAATCACAGCTTTCTAACTTTCTATTCCAAAAAAAAAATTGCTTCAAGAACAAGATCTCTGTGTTTATTATTTCCATGTACCTGGATAATAGCTGATGCTTGCTGAATGATGATTAATTTTTTTTTTTTTTTTGAGACAGAGTTGAGCTCTGTTGCCCAGGCTGGAGTGCAGTGGCACGATCTTGGCTCACTGCAACCTCCACCTCCTGGGTTCCACTGATTCTCCTGCCTCAGCCTCCCAAGTAGCTGGGATTACAGGTGTGCCCCACCACGGCCAGCTAATTTTTCATATTTTTAGTAGAGATCTGTTTTTGCCATGTTGGCCAAGGTGGTCTCAAACTCTCAGCCTCAAATGATCCACCCACCTCGGCCTCCCAAAGGGATTACAGGCAAGAGCCACTGAACCTGGCCCATATGGTTAAGCTGCCCTCAATTTATTAACTGAGAAATGCATACAAATAGACAGAACAAAATAGCCAATCAGCAAACTGACATCACATTTCTTCTTTGAATGGCACTGAAGAAAAATAATCTGTAGAACTCAATTTGCAATGTCTCTAACCCAGTTTTCGAAAATAGACCCACCATCACTATGAGAACAGAAGAAAAGTGAGATGGTTGAAATTCAGACCCAGCCAGATGAGGTGAGAAAAGGAAGAGCTATTTTGCATCTTGCCCTTGTGCTGTCTCCTTTCATCATTAGTAGTTCTCTCCTTCTCTCACCTGATCATGCAGGGACACATGATCTGACTGCACCGTGGACAACTCCCCAAATGCAAAGGAAATTAAAGGGGCTCCCTACTCTTTTTCTATGGATGGAAAAGTTATGGACATTCTGAATTAAATCCACCTTTTCTACTTATTCAATTTTGTCAGTATAAACATTTTTTTGGTTCTTATTTTTCTAACACTTTATAGAAGAGATAATTTACATGAAAGTAATTATGTTGCTATATTTAGTAGTGCACTCTCTACCCATTCCTTAAATTGCTTTTATTTAAAACATTGAATGGGCTTTTAAAAACTTGGATATGTGTATAGTACTATTTAAAACATGACATCTAGAAAGCGCCCTAGTTTGTGTGCCTCGTAGCTTTTGAGAAAGAGCGGAAGAGAAATAACGTCTCTAAAGTTCCTTTTTAAACAATGTACCTGTATTGTGGTCAGGCGCAGTGGCTCACACCTGTAATCCCAGTACTTTGGGAGGCCAAGGTGGGCAGATCACTTGAGGTTAGGAGCTCGAGACTAGCCTGGCCAACATGGTGAAACCCCTTCTCTACCAAAAATACAAAAATTAGCTGGGTGGGTGCCAGTGCACCTGTAACCCCAGCTGCTCAGGAGGCTGAGGCAGGAGAATTGCTTGAGCCTGGGAGACGGACGTTGAATGAACCGAGATTGCTCTACTGCACTCCAGCCTGGGTGACAGAGCAAGACTCCGTCTCAAAACAACAACAACCACAGCAAAAAAACACCAGTGTACTGTGACAGAGAAAAAATGTCAAAATGTCTTTTCCTCACTCATTGCCAGGTTCATGGTGAGGCCTGTGTAACAAAAGACAGATTAAAGAAAAGCACAGATTTATTTAATACATGTTTTATGTGATATAGGAGCCTTCATAAGGAAATGAAGACCTGAAGAAACAGGTAAACCTGTGTGTTTTGTTTGTTTGTTTGTTTGTTTGAGATGAAGTCTTGCTCTGTTGTCCAGGCTGGAGTGCAGTGGTGTGATTTTGGTATCTGTAGGCGTCTTGGAACGAATTCCCCATGGACACCAAGGGACAACTGCATTTTAGTATGTATCTGTAAAAGACAAGGACTCTGGCCGGGCGCGGTGGCTCACGCCTGTAATCCCAGCACTTTGGGAGGCCGAGGCGGGCAGATCATGAGGTCAAGAGATTGAGACCATCTTGGCTAACATGGTGAAACCCCGTCTCTACTAAAAAAATACAAAAATTAGCCGGGCGTGGTGGTGCGCACCTGTAGTCCCAGCTACTCGGGAGGCTGAGGCAGGAGAATTGCTTGAACCCAGGAGGCAGAGGTTGCAGTGAGCCAAGATCGTGCCACTGCACTCCAGCTTGGTGGCTGGCAACAGAGCGAGACTCTGTCTCAAAAAAAAAAGGACAAGGACTCTTTCTCTCTCTCTCCCCTACTTTTTTTTGAGATGAAGTCTCACTCTGGGAGTGTGATGGCTTGATCTTGGCTACAACCTCTGCCTCTTGGGTGCAAGTGATTCTCCTGCCTCAGTCTCCTGAGTAGCTGGGATTACAGGTGCCTGCCGCCACACCCAGCTAGTTTTTGTGTTTTTAGTAGAGACAGGGTTTTACTATGTTGGTCAGGCTGGTCTCAAACCCCTGACCTCAAGTGATCTGTCCACCTCCGCCTCCCAAAGTTCTAAGATTACAGGCATCAGGCATGGAGCCTGAGCTACCTCTATATGATTTAATGCTAAGCTGGGTGAGTAAGTGGATAGTTGTGAAGAAGTATGATTGGGTTAAAAAGTATTATCTGATGGTAATATACTTGGGGGCGGCGAACTTTGCAACATTTGCTGCTTTTCTATGTTCCTGTGCCTTTGGAGATAAAGATGTTCCTTTCCTTTATGTGTAGGCAGGGAACCTCTGACATGAGGGTCCTAATGACCTGCTTCAGGGAAAGGTCAGAAAATCCTTCCTAGGTTTTAGGACCTGCATCAGAAGAGAAGGGTGGAAGAAGATCTGAGACACTTTCCTACTTCTACAATTTTCTCAAATTCCTTCAGTTTAAAATATTTAACATGCCAAGGCAACATATCTTGGGTGTAATGTGTCTTGAACCCTAGCAATGCACTCTTAGAAGGAAGCTTCTATAAGTTTTATTGGCTTTTTCTTCCCACAAGCAAATGATTATTTTCATTTCTTTATAAATTTTGCCCAGCCACCAGAAGCGGTTTTTAAAAAAATCTGACATTGATTTATTTTGCTTCATCCCTCAGGTTAAAACAGTGAAAAGAAAGCAACTATTCTGTTCGACCAAACAATTTATTTGAAACTTTGATTTCACAAAGACTCAAGTAGCGTTCTTTCATTTGTTTCATGCTGTTAGTTGGTTTAACCTTTTTTGACTGTGAATTCACTGCCCACAGAGAGTTTGCTGACCATCTGCTCTGTGTCATGTAGAAAAGCCATAGGGCCTCTCTTCCTTTCCTAGTGTCCATCGTTCCAGAAGGATTTAGTCAAGATCAAATTGCCTCCCATCTTAGGTTGGTATGTTTGAATGTAAGAGTTACCTTAGTAGGGGAAAAGAAATATCTTTTTTTTTAAAAAACTATTGTTGGCTGGGCGCGGTTGGCTCATGCCTGTAATCCCAGCACTTTGGGAGGCCGAGGCGGGTGGATCACGAGGTCAAGAAATTGAGACCATCCTGGTCAACATGGTGAAACCCCGTCTCTACTAAAAATACAAAAAATTAGCTGAGCATGGTGGCGCGTGCCTGGAATCCCAGCTACTCAGGAGGCTGAGGCAGGAGAATTGCCTAAACCCAGGAGGCGGAGGTTGCGGTGAGCCGAGGTTGCGGTGAACCGAGATCGCGCCATTGCACTCCAGCCTGGGTAACGAGCGAAACTCCGTGTCAAAAAAAAACAAAAACTATTGTTAAGTTCATGGCTTAGGCCCTAATAGGTCCTAATAACAAAAGACAGATTAACAAGAGAAAAACATACAAATGTATTTAATATAAGTTTTATGTGACATGGGAGCCTTCATCAGGAAATGAAGGACCAGCCGGGCTTGGTGGCTCACGCCTATAATCCCAACATTTTGTGACGCTGAGGCGGGTGGATCATGAGGTTAGGAGCTCGAGACCAGCCTGGCCAATATGGTGAAACCTCGTCTCTACTAAAAATACAGAAATTAGCTGGGCGTGGTGGTGCACACTGGTAGCCCCAGTTACTTGGGAGGCTGAGGCAGGAGAGTCACTTGAACCCAGGAGCAGAGGTTGCAGTGAGCTAAGATCACACCACTGCATTCCAGCCTGGGCAACAGAGCGAAACTCTGTCTCGACAACAACATGAAAGAAATGAAGGGCCAAAGAAATAGAAAAACTTGGGGATTCTTATGCTGAGGTTGGATTAAGTATGATTGGAAGACAAAAGGGTGTGATCTAATGGTAATAAAAATTAAGAATTAAGGGGGGATTAAGCAAAATCTGTTAGCTCATATTCTTCTCTGTGTCTCTGTGTCCCAGGGATAAGGATGTTCCTTTTCTCTGTGTTTTGTAGGATGTTTCTTGAATGAGGGTCTTATGCCCTGCTCCAAGGAGGAAGGGTGAGGGAAAGGGAAGAATGACTTTGTTGCTTCTGCTCTTTTCTCAAATGCCATGATGCTGTATTTGGGGGGCAGCATGTCCTGAAACCCATTACCTTGTTTCTTTCAAAAGTAATTCCTGATTAGTATCTGCATTATCAATCTCTGGTGATTCTCACAATCATCCTGGAACCTCCAGAGAGCTCCACTTTTCTTTTTCACATTTCATTTTAGTTGCTGAGCTAAGCCTGAATTGGTATTTCCATAAATTCCCCTTTCATAGCTATAAATAACTACATATCCTTTAGTCCAGTCTATTCACAACATTGTGGTTTAAAAAAAAATAAATTAAAATTTAAAAGACTACAATTTGGGCTTTCAACTTATCATTTTAATCTATTTTCAGTTTTTGTGGAGGGAGGGAGTGTAGAAGAGAGGAAAATAAAGCCAAAGCATAAAACACAGGAACAGTGTGTATGAGAGCATTTTCAGCCATTACAATGGAACTAGAATACATACGCTCTGAAAGGTTAGGAAAAAACCGGCCACATTAGATTTCCAGTGGAGGCGGCAGCAGAGCTTTAGAAATAAAGCTTCTTTTCACTCCTACTCTTTATGGGCACGGGTTTAAAATGGTATTTTTATTAACAAAGTAGTCCTATCAGGGAGGCATCCTTGGCATGCCAGGGCACCAGCTGATTCCCCTCTTAGTAGGGGAATTTCTATTTCTAGTCTTCCTTATCTTATTCTTTCCTATTTTTATTTCTCGAGATCCCATTTTTTCCTTTTGACCTTCCTGTCCTTGCAATGTGCACATTGGTCCTTAGCCCTTGCTGAACCAAACTCTTAACAGTTTCATGACTTAAACCACATCAAGAAAAATCGCAAAAGATTCATTAAAGGATTAGCAAGTGTTACTGTATCCGTAAAGACTGCACACCGCTGAATTTCTAGGTCTACTCAAATCTTAATTCAACCTCAAAAAGCAGTTGAAGAGGCCTTCTATTTGTTTAGTGCATTTATTGGACGGCTTGATGCAGGTCAAAGGAGGTGTGATTCTATTTCGAAAGTATCTCAGGTGATTTTTGTTCACACCCAGGCCCTCTACTGACATCTTTTCTTAGATATCCATTGAAAAATAAAAAATTACAATAAAATGAAGTATTCCACCTGAAACTGTAGGGGAGTGAAAATATCTTTTCCTCATCCATTGCTGATTTCATGGCAAAGGCCCCTGTAACAAAATATGGACTAACAAGAGAAAAATAAAGAAATTTGAGTTTTATGTGACATGGGAGCCTTCATAAGGTAATGAAGACCTGAAGAAACAGGAAAATCTATGTATTTTTATGCTAGATTTGATGAATAAGTAGATAGTTGTGGATAAGTATGATTGGATTAAAAAGTCTGATCTAATGACAATAAACTGCGGAGACTTAGCGACACCTATTTCTTAGATTCTTCTCTGTATCCCTGTGTCTTCAGAGATAAGGATGTTCCTTTCCTCCAGGCGTAGGAAGCAGCCTGTCACATCCAGGTCTTAAGTTCTGCTTCAGGGAAATCCTAGAAAGGATTTTTTGACCTGCTTCAGGAAGGAAGGATGGGAGAAGGTCAGACAGACCTTCCTGCTTCTGCCGTCTTCTCACATTCCTTCAGCTTAAAATACTTGGGATGCAAGATGTCATATTTTGGGGGAGTGGTTTCTGAACCCCATCAAAGCTATTTTCATTGCAGAAAAAAAAAAAAAACCCTGCTTCAATGGGAAACTATGCATCGTCTGGTGGAGTATACCCCTCCTATTATCTGATTCTAGCCTTTCATTGTCTTTGACTTATGTTACAACTCTGTAACTTGTAGATAACTGATAGACATGCACATTCTGCCCTGTCTAATACAGGTTCAATTGACTTCCTTCCCCTACCCCTGGAAAAACCAGTTTTATTCCATTTGCATGCTAATTTCAATATTCCTGATCTTTAAATATGTCTCTTCACATTCTCTTGAACTGGTTATAATATCTTCTGCATTCCGTCTTTGATTAATGGTTAGAATCAATTCTTTAACGTGTTCATTTTTATATCTGCATGAGGGTCGTGATTTCACCCTTCTTTTGAAAATTATCGTGTAACGTCATTCTCCCTAGCCTTTCTTCAACGTTCTTTTCTTAACTCGGATAGTTCTTTTTATTTTTAGCAAGGGTGATCATGTTTCCTGAATTCAGCATTTGATGAGTATAAATATTTTCAGAGACATGATGAGCCACAACATTTGGAATTGGGATGTCCCAGAAAATCTGAGATGTGTGACTTACAACAATATTTCTCATAGAACTATAGATAGAAAAGGTCTTAAGTTCATCTTGTCTCCTTCATTACAGGAACAAGACTAATGAAAGCCCAGAGAAATGGAGAATTTTTTCCAAGATTGCAGAGATTTAGAGTAGTAGCAGAATTGTGTATGAACCTGTTGGGGCTCAGAACATGATACCCCAAAGTATGGTGCTTTGGCAACCTGAGTACTTTGAACTAAAGGAGGTTGGAAGGACTCAGAAGCAAGTTCTCTCTGAACTTCTCCTGCTCCCCTGTGCCTCACTCCTTTTTGTGAGCCATAGAAACCAGAATTCTTCTCCCCCAAAACCAGCCGTAAAACTTAGGTCACTCTCTCCCTTCTCACTTGAAGACTACCATTCCAGAAGGGTCCTGTCCCATACCTGGGAGGAAGAAATGTTACACAGAGAGGCCAAGAAGAATCTGAAACAGACAGGCCTTGCTGGGCTCCTACACTTCTCAGTCTATTACCATTAGGTCGGACTCTTTGGTCCAATCACATTTCCATATGCCTGTCCATTCTTCATCAAATCTAAGCAAAAAAACAGACAGTTTTCCTTGGGTCTTTGGGTCTTCCTTTCTGAAGTTTCCCATGTTACGTAAAACTTTGATTGAATAAGTTTGTTATGCTTTCGTCTCAATTATCTCTTTTGTTATAGGAGTGTTCCTTACAATGGATGAGGAAAGTTATCATACCTTTTTTTCCCCCGCAAACTCGTCTGGCTAATTCCAGATTCCAGAGTCTTTTTTACACGGTAAACGCTTCCTGAAGTGGGGATAATAAGATGAACCTAAAAATTAATGTAAGACTTAAATGAAGTCTGAATCTAAAGAACCGAACACCATGCCTCACTCATAGCAGGCATCTGGTGTTCTTTCTCAATGAATAAGATGAAATGATAAAGCAATTGGCACCATTTCTGTGGCTGCTTGGTCAGCCAGTCTCATCAACTCACAGGCACACTTCACATCTCATTTATGTTTCCCACAATGATTAGACACAAAATAAATGCTCGATAAAATTTTGTTGAATAGAATTGATTTGAGCAGAATGAGCAGTTATGTGAAGGAACCACAGCTGATTTTAAACAAAGACTCTTTTAACTGTAGAGCTTGAAGGGAGAGCATGTTTTCATTGTGAATTGTATCCTAATCCTTACATCAACCATAAATTCTAAAAATAATCAAACTATACTTTTAGTGAATGATTTATCATCTACAGCAATTGTGTTTTCTTTTAAATTTATATTTAATTTTTTTTCCTTTTTTAGAGATAGGGTCCTGTTCTGTCACCCAGGCTGGAGTTCAGTGGTATAATCATAATTCACTGGAGCCCACAACTCCCGGGCTCAAGCAATCTTCCTGCCTCAACCTCCCAAGCAGCTGGGACTACAGGTGCACACCACCTTACCTGGCTAATTGTTATATTTTTTGTAGAGAACGGGTCTCGCTTTGTTGCTCAGGCTGGTCTCGAACTCTTGGTTTCAAGTGATCTTTCCACCTGGGGCTCTCAATGTGTGAAGATTTCAGGCCTGAGCCATCACATACCCAGCTGATATTGTTGTAACCAAATATCCTGACCTACTTTCTGCTAAAAGTCACCCTACATTCCTATTTACATAGAAATATTATCACAAACTCCTTTGAATGAGCAACTGCCTATTTTAGGAAATCAATGACTGTACTTATATTGGTAATGGCTTCCTTCCTCAGCAAATATTCCCAGGTCGATCTTCAGTTCAGGCAGATGACGCTGGGCAGTATTCAGAGGCACTCTTATAGTGTAGATGCCTGAGAGCTCTTTAGGCTGTGTGCTAACAATATTTTGATATACTCTGTTTTTCTCCCCCCTAGCTGTTTCCTTTACTGCCTGAGCTGTTTGGTCATGTCTGAACTGCTGCTGATGAAGCCTTTTCTGGCAGGTTGCCCTGGGAGCAGCTCTCCTGTAGATTCCGCCTCTCTCCAGGAGCCGCCTGCCTTCAGTATAATGGGCAACATTGAAAGCAGCAAGGCGTTTGGTCGACAAGGTCAGAGTGCCTTTCATTCCTGCAATAATCAACCAGTGTAGCTCTTCCTCAGACCTGGGGAGAGAGAAGATAGAGGTCAAAAGAGCAATTACATTTCACATTGACTCCAGAAAAGGCTTGGATCACAAGACTGAAAAGAAAAACGGATTCTAGCCTCATTCTTATCCATTCCTTTTCTGGTCATTTTTGTTATTAACACTGCCCTGAAACCATAACAAGTTTTAGCTTGATGACGTGAAAAACGCATTTTCTGCCTGCAGATGAGATCTTTCTTCTTAGACATTTAGCACTGTCAGCATATTGCAAAAGAATGCAAATGAACTGCAGGATCTATAACCAGAGACAGTAAGCAAAGGCCATTAATTATGTTTTTAAAAAATGTTAACACTAGCAGACTGTATAACAAGCAATTGTACTAATTTCAATCTGTAATCAGTCCCTACATTAGCATAACTTTATTTATTTAGCATTAAGGCAACAATTTAGAAAATATAATTTAGTTGGAAATGTCAGTAATTTTGCAGCAGCAGATTGTTGTTACAAAGCTACCTCTATTTGACCTTACAGCTGCCAGGACTAATTACTTTAATTGCATTAATTGCACTGACCATTCTGGTGTTTAATGTAGTTGCTGGTACTCTTTAACCATTGAGCAGATCAGCCTGGGTGAATTCTCAGTAAAATGGGCCAGTGCCCCTTTCTAAATCTCCTTTGATTCTTTTCTGCATTTTGAGAGCCCAGATAATTCACAGATTACCAGTGTTCTCACTGAGATAATGAATTCTGATGAGAGCTCTTGAAGGAAATAAAAATCTGTACTATATTACTATATTTCCTAATGGATTCTTATTGCTCACTGCTGACTCAATTGAAGTACAATTAGTTCACTAATGACAAAGACATGTGTAAGAAATGTTTGTGGCCGTT
Source organism: Sapajus apella (assembly GCF_009761245.1). Lineage (NCBI taxonomy): Eukaryota > Metazoa > Chordata > Mammalia > Primates > Cebidae > Sapajus > Sapajus apella. The sequence continues at coordinate 15,756,786 of NW_022436941.1, read as the reverse complement.
TTGACAGATCAAAACTCCTTTACAGCTAGTGCTCGACTTACGACCACGGTCGGGACCGCGGACTGGTCGTAACACGATTTGGTTGTAAGTTGAGTAGGCTATATGTACGGTTGAAATGGTGCACGCGGAGATGGTAGTGCTGCCGGAAGCTGGTCCGCACTGTCGTACGCCCAGCTGGGCAACGTTTGCGCTGCCAGACGGGGAGCAGTCATGGCTAGCGATTGTGGTCGTAAAGTCGAATGGTCGTAAGTTGCATAGGTGGTAAGTCGATCAATACCTGTATTTTACATTTTGGAATGAATTCCTATGAAAAAAGCTGTGTTCCTATTTCTGCCCCATAGACGGAACCCATAGCTTACCCTAGGATTGGACTCAACATAAATTGAAATACACAGCTATGTCCTAATTTAAGATCTATGGCCTCAGAAATCTATAAAATAGATATTTCCTCCTGACAAGGAAAGTTTCACAGGACATTTAATAACTACTTTACTACCAGTGATACATCTATTAGTCAAAATGAAGAGCACTTGAAATATCTATTTTTATACCCAAAATTATGGGCTTCTGGGGCTTGCGCGTGGGAGTTCATACCTGTAATCCCAACCCTTTGGGAGGTCAAGGCAGGAGGATCACTTGAAACCAGGAGCTTGAGACCACCCTGGGCAACACAGAAAGATCACGCCTCTACAAAAAAATAAAAATAAAAAATTAGCTGGGTGTGGTAGCCACACCTGTAGTGCTAGCTACTCAGCAGGCTGAGCTGGGAGGATTACTTGAGTTCAGGAGGTCGAAGTTACAGTGAGCTATGATCATACACTCAAAACTAAGCAACAGAGCCGGACCCTGTCTCTCCCTGTATGTATATATATATATATATATGTATATACTCTGAGAGTCAGAAAGACTAGACTCCTCCAATTCGTCTGCCTACTGAAGGCAGGCAGCAGCTCCTCCTTGCTTCTTCCGGATGATCCTCTAATCTCTGGTTAAACTTATTTATTTATTTATTTAGAGCAAGCCAGCTGACTTTTTATTGCTTTAGGGGCAGGGGTCTCAGGAGCTCTTGGTGGGGCGGGCTCACTTCCTCTCTCTGGCTGCGCAGAATGGCAGGATGGCTGTGGCTGGCTGCCATGCGCAGGCCGGGGCGGTACTTGATTTTTCGCATCACGTGTCTGATGGTGCTGGGCGTGGCGCGGGCGTTCTCGATGGCGGTCTGCACGTAGGAGGGGGCAGCCTTCGGCCGGCCGGACCTCTGCTTCGTGACCACCACGACACCTTTGCCGTTGGCTGGTGGCGGCATGCCCAAAGTCTGGCGGTGAAGCGCCCGTTGCAGCGGAATGCGTTGCGGGTCTGCGAGTTACGGGGATCTGCGCTGTAGGTCCGCCTGTTCCTCTTGGTCAATCAGGAAAGCGGAGCAGTTCCGCGGGACCGTCCATTGCCGGGCAGACGTGGCGGCGACTCTTCTCGCAGCGGCCTCGGGTGCTTTTTAAAAGGTAACTCAGATTACTTTGTTCAACGATTTGAATTCCGAAAGCATTATTTAATATAACAATATATACCTGTTTTGTCATAACAAGTATTTACTGGATAATAACATTAATAACCAACATGCATTGAGTGACTGGTACGTTCCAGGCACTGTTTTGGGCACTTGATGCGTATTAATGCATTTCATGCTTTCAACAATTCTATGCAATATGTTGTTATTATTACTAATGTTGTTATACATGAAAGGTAACGTAATTCATAGTAGGGCCAGAATTCTCACCCTCATATTTGGGTCTGGAGCCTCTGAGCTTGACCTCGATGCTACATTGCCTCAGAATTCGATGACATTCTTCCTCTAAGGCTCCGTAGAATTGATAACCAGATTCCTGCTATGTCTGTTAACTCCTAGCTAGCCGCCTCTGGTTCCTCATCTGGCAGAGTTTAGTTTGGCAACATTTTTCTTTAAAGTGAGGCACTCTGGTCTGAATACAGTTTTCATACTCTAAACATACACAGTATTTCTTCAGGCTAAGCCCCTCTCATCTGTAAGTTTTCAGCCCATAGGTCACTTCCTTGGGGAAGCCTTCCTGACCCTCCAGTCTGCCTTAGGAAGCCTCAGCATCAGCTCTCGGAGTACCACAAGGCTTTCTTTACTGGCATTAACGCCCTGAAATTAAAGAATTAATCCAGATTCCCTGCCTTTAATAGGAAAAGGAGGGGTAGCTCAGTAGCTCTATCCACAGTTTTCAACAGTTTCTCTGTTAACAAATCAGTCCCATGCAAAACAAAACAATTCCCAAAACTCTTGATTCCTTCAGATTTCAGCGCTATATTCAGATTACATGGTATCCACAGAATGAGGATGAAAATGAATGGCTGTGGATGTGTGTGATTTTTGTTTTGTTTTGTTTTGTTTTTAATTCATCCCTGGATCCTCAGCAGGTGTGGAGCACTCACTGGAGACTTTCTGACAGGCAGTAAACCCTTCAGACACAGTGTTTTTCCCCTCCTCCAAGGCCCCTTTATAGCCCGCTATTTCTCTGGAAATAACTTGTGATTCTGATGAATCCGGATTCTCACTATGTCTCAGACACAGCCCCACTTTCCGTCTCCATGAATAGACTCACGTGGCTGCTCTCCCCTTCCTCATCCTGTTTGCTTTCTGCTTCCACAAAAGATGAGTAGGATCCTTTCCCTCTCTAAGTTCGCCTTAAGCAGCACATCCAGCACTTTATAGAGCCTTTGCAGTAGCTTATTCTGTCAGTTCTACCCTCTCAGTCCCTCTCCCCAGTGCCGCCTCTGCTCTGTCCCTCTGGACTGCCTCACTGTGTCCTTAGCTCTTCTTGTATGGGCCATCACGGTAATTGCCCAGCTTCTGGCTTCAGTTTTCTTCACATGGCTGGCACTCGCCCATGGAAAATCACCCAGGGGCTCCCTGCCTGACAGAGAACACTTTTGTCTGCAGTTGTCAGCCACATCTGCATTTTCAGTCTGAAAGTCATTCTTCTAGTGGAAAAGACAGAAGCAAAATAGGAGTTAAGTCATTCTATTTTCTCTTTGTCTTATTACCATTACATCACAGTCTCTTAGAAATGTGGCTAACAGTTCCTTGTTGTTCTTACTCTGTACACGGTAGTAAAAAAGTCATTTTTTAACCTCCTTTTCTTCAGCAAAATGGTACTTATTTTTTACTTTATTCTTCATGACACCATTCTTCTAGGTCTGTGCTATTGCATTGCTTTTGTTCTTGGTTACAAGTTCTTTGATCTTTCAAACATGCCTTTTAATATCTGAGCTCCAAGGAGAGTTCCCAAGCAACCATATTGACTTATTTATTTTCCATATCTGGCTAATTTTTATGATATAGTTAGAATTTAATTTTCTACTCCTGCTGGATGTATGTATACTCTCCTAGAAAACCCTCTGACCCTGGGACCAAACATGTATTTTCTTTGAACTTTTGAAATGTGCTTTTCCGTAGTCTGGGATGCATGTCAGATACTGCCCAGCCTTCCTATCTTTTGCTCAGATGGATTTTAAGGCTTTCTGCCAAGGTTCTCAGCACTTCTTTGTTCTAAACCTGTTCTTTCTTGAAGATCAGAATCAAGTTCAGAGTGTCCTGCAAAGTCCAAGTTGATGGACTGCGCCTTTTATTTGCTTCAACTTGTGTTCCTGGAGATGAGATGAGTCCCAGATCCTATACTGCTTAGTGATGATGGGTGGTCACACCAAGCTTTGGTTCCGGTGCACAGACACTAGCAAAGAATGTCAGAGGAGCAAGGGTGACAGCTGCAGGGAGGTACCCAGCCTGCTTACGCTGGAGTGAAGGCCACCAGGTCAGTGTGCTATCTGACATGACTAAATGGGGTCTCCTTTGCCCAGAGATGTTCCTTTGATGGTATAGAGCAGGAGATGGCAAAGCAGAGGAGGCCAGGGGACCAACATGGGAGGAATAGAAATAATGAAGGGTGGAGTGGGGAGGTGGGGGACTAGCATCTCCTGAGACCCTATTTTGTGCTAGGCATTCACACACACCTCTCACTTATTTCTCCTAATACTATTGTAACACATAGGGAAACTGAGCATGTTATAATAAGTTGACTTCTGAAAGTCACAGAGCTAAGGAATGTGAAAGCCAGGAATTAAACAGATATTTGAAGATGACAGGATAACACAGGCCATAGAAACAAAACCAGAAACATACAGTTCATTGCAATACAGGTATTTTCAAGTCATGTGCATCACAAAAGTAATGACCTTATGTAAAAGATATATGTATACATCAAAGCCTTACAAGAGACTTCAAGAGAATAGCTATTTTATTGTACATTGTTAATAATTTTGATGTACATTACTAGAATTTTATTGTATCTACCTTCTTGAAAATTGTACCCTTTATTTGAATGTTTTTGCTGGGCAGAGCTTTTTGTTTATTTTTAGCTTTAAATCCTATTGATGATATTTCTTAGCCAAATAGAAAGGAAAATAAATAACACTAGCCTGGCGCGGTGGCACACGCCTATAATACCAACACTTTAGGAGGCTGAGATGGATGGATCACAAGGTCAAGAGATCGAGACCATCCTGGCCAAACATGGTGAAACCCCGTCCCTACTAAAAATACAAAAATTAGCTGGGTGTGGTGATGCATACCTGTAGTGCCAGCTACTTGGGAGGCTGAGGCAGAAGAATCACTTGAACCCAGGAGGCGGAGATTGCAGTGAGCCCAGATTGCACCACTGCACTCCAGCCTGGTGACACAGTAAGACTCTGTCTCAAAAATAAATAAATAAATAAATAACATCATAGTGATAGTCACATACTTTGTGACCTATAAAGGAACCAGTCTTCTCGGTATTTTACTGTCAGCTAAACATATAAATGTCCTTTGAAAAGTCTGCTTCTCATTGTTAATGGAAGTATTGATTTTCACCTCTGTCTTTTTTTGATAATGCCTATTTACTGTGCTACCGCCTCATCTCCATTCTGAGCTCTGCTCTCTCAAGTGTTAGTGTCAGAGGCAAGTGCCAAAACCCAGGTGACTAAGTGGGTGTCAAGCCAGTTGCAGAAACAGAGAGAGGACTTAACTAATGGCACAGGTCTTCTAAGTCAATGGACCTTGTCTCTCCTAATTTCATTATCAATTCACCACAGGAACCTGACAGAGTCTGTATGCTAAGTCAAATTCAAAAGCTCAAAAACGAAAAGGGGAAAAAATCCATTCTCAGAGTCAGGTAAAAACATCATAATTCAGAGAAAATCTTTAGTATTGATTTATGGCTGCAGACTCCTGTCCAAAGGTTTCCTCTTTAAATTAAGAATACTAATGATTTCCTATGCTGAAATTAATAATCCCAAAGCTGCACATATTGAAAAAAAGGCACTAATTGTTGTACCTCAACCAGGAAGTGCCAGTGAGCAGATGCCTAGCCTGTTTCCTTCAGTGACTGTGGTTGATGACGTGCTGTGGTATTCTTGAGAATCACATGCTTCCTTGTGAGGCATTCTTGTGTTTGCCAGGAGGCCATAAATTTGAGATGGAATATCCTGTTTGTTGAGGCTTCTATAACATATGATCCAGTGGCTCGCTGATAAACGGATTTGTTTGAGGCGAAAGTTCTTAACTAAGTAGTTTGGAGATTGAATTGTGCACGTGGAGGAGGTGACACAGACCCCACGTGGAGACAAGCCAGGGCGGTCTGGGGCCAGAGCAAGGCATTGATCAGTTCCAGAGGAAACCAGCGCTTTCCAGATAGTCACAGAGAATTGAAACCAGGAGAGAGGAAATAGCTATTTGTGGAGAATAGGAAATTGATGTTTGGAGGAAATTGATATAGAAAGATACACGGATATAGTCATTTTGCTTCTATTTTAATTTATTCTGTGCTATTGTATATATTTTTGTAAGCCACATTAAAATATTTTTTAAATAGTGTAAGGGTATGAATGAATAAGTAAAATCTTTTTAAAACATTTTAGGTTTTTTTTTTTTTTTTTTTTTTGAAACAAAGTCTCACTCTGTTGCTTAGGCTGGAGTGCAGCGGCATGATTTCGGCTCACTGCAGTCTCCGCCTTCTGGGTCCAAGCTATTCTCTTGCCTCAGCCTCTCAAGTAACTGGGATTGCATGCCACCATGCCCAGCTAATTTTTTGTGTTTTTAGTAGAGATGGGATTTCACCATGTTGGCCAGGCTGGTCTCGAACTCCTGACCTCAAGTGTTCTACCTGCCTCAGCCTCCCAAAGTGCTGAGATTACAGATGTGAGCCGCACTGCATCTGGCACATTTTAAGTTACTTTATTGGCAAATACTTTTATTAGAAATTAGGCCAGGTGCAGTGGCTCACAACTGTAACCCTAACACTTCGGGAGGCTGAAGTGGGAGGATTACGTAAGGCCAGGAGTTTGACATGAGCCTGGACAACGTGAGATTACTTAAGGTCAGGAATTTGACATGATCCTGGGCAACCCCTACAAAAAAAAAAAAAAAAAAAAAAAAAAAAAAAAAAAAAAAAAAAAAAAGAGCCGTGTGTGGTGGCACGTGCTTGTAGTCCTAGCTACTTGTGAAGCTGAGGCAGCAAGATCTTGTGAGCCCAAGAGTTCAAGGCTGCAGTGAGTGACACAGCGAGACCCCGTTACAAACATAAAAATTAAAAAAAAAAAAACTTTGTTAGAAATAAGTAACTTTGTTAGAAGAAAAGAGGATTTAGAAACCTTTCTAGAGTTCCCTTACAGAAAAAAAGATCAAGAGGTACTTATATTACTAGTTAGTTACCCATCTGTTTTTAGAAAGCTTTTTCTATCAAAATATCGGAGTCTTTTGCAACAGCATCAGAATTTGTCTTTTTGGGTAGGCCTGCCATTTTGATTGGTGCACACGTTAAAGAAATTTAAACTTAAAATGTATGCTGTAATACCCTTCCGTTCATCTACCTATGACGGGACTTTACTGTTTGTATTGTAATTAGTCACTCATGTGCTATCTTCCCCACCAGACTGAGTTCCCAGCAGGATGGCAAAGTCTCTAACATCTGTAAGAGTCCTTAGAACAGAGAAAGTACACAGTAGACACTGTCTGGGGATTAAGTTATACAATGTAACTATTTTGCAGAATAGTTACATAGATTAAATGAAATGACATAAAATTCAACATGTATCTATAATACGTGACAACAGGAATTCAACTGTTAGTTCTCTCCCCTTCTTTTAACTAAAGAAAAGATTCAGTTTTTAAAGCAGCGTAGGCCGGGAGTGGTAGCTCACGCCTGTAATCCCAGAGCTTTGGGAGGCCAAGGCAGGTGGATCACCTGAGGTTGGGAGTTCAAGACCAGCCTGACCAACATGGAAAAACCCCATCTCTACTAAAAATACAAAATTAGCCGGGTATGGTGGTGCAAGCCTGTAATCCCAGTTACTTGGGAGGCTGAGGCAGGAGAATTGCTTGAACCTG